>NC_073744.1:88091034-88328534 GCF_029784135.1 Toxorhynchites rutilus septentrionalis
GTAACGAAACGTATTTCCTGTAGAGCTTCCTAGATATCAAAGCTAACATCCTATATTTTCTGCTCTGCTTCAACAGCATTTGAATTTTTCTGTTATTTTGAATCATTTTCGTTCTGATTACGTTCAGCATCCTGAAGAAATAAAGATACAAAAAATAAACAAGCAAGAACGTTGACGGCATTGAGCTTCGTATTACGAAACGGGGGAGTAGGCATGACAATATGGGTTTGCAGAAGAAATGAACACACTTTCAAAATAAAAACTATGAATGATAATTATTTTTCCCAAATCAAATTAGTACTCCATATAAATGAAAATCACTTTTGCATGCAAGTAGTGAAAAAATATCATACAAAAATTATGTCTAAATATAATTTTATATTATAATGGTAAGTTTTGGTGAGAATATTTGGAAATTTATAGAAAATAGTTCAAATTAGGTTCAGAACAACGTACTTCTAGTAGGCAAACAACGCCAAGAAAAAAATTTCATACAAATTTTAGTAATTGAAAACTGCCTTAGGGTCGACTAATCTGATAGAGAAGAGTTGGCCTCACACAAACTAATGTCGTATCCAGATGTCGACACCTTCCGTCGTCAACCCGAATGCAATAGATTTAAATTCCTGATTGTCAGTTTGACATGCGGTACAATGTACAACCAAAGTATGTCTGTCATGGTACGATAGTACCTGTACAACGCTGTACTCTTACAACGCAAGTACAGCTGTATGTCTGTCCCTGGTATTAGGCGCATTATATGCCAACCAAATTTTAGGGCATATGATGTTATATATACGTTTGTTATGCGATTTAATGTTTGCTGGGTTGGCACATTGCATCGCATCGCTTTGCAAGGTTGCCAGATTGATTTATTATATTTATTATAATAGTAATCAGAATTTAGTTGGATATGATTGAGAAAACAAATTGTACAGCGAAAATTGTAATAAAAATAATTGAAAATTGAGATAGTTTTATTGATATTCATTTATTTTTTTTATTATTCCAGTTCAATGATCTTATATATTTGGTTTCTATGATAGGGAAATCAAAGATCTTTTTCTTTGCAACATAGTTAAATAATAAAATCGGCAATCAGGAATGACTGATGCATAGAATGTATTAGATTATATCATATTGAATCATATGTATGAGTTTTAAACGTTGTTGAATTAAGTATAGCAGCGCGTGATAGCTGGTGGATGATAATCCAGACGACCGGAGTTAGAACCCACATTGGAGCAGTTTTCACCAAACATCAATCTGTGCCATTTTAAACATTTATATTTCACTCCCAATACTTGTCTATAAAACAATTATTAATTCTACAAACATAAATACTCATATATAAAAATGTCGATTCGTGAGGCTATAATAAACATTTCACGAAAATATTTTGCGCCATTTGTTTTTTTTCTATGTCTGTAATAAATCGTATATGGCCTCCACTTTTGCATGCATATGCCAGTTAAGCGCATTATATGCAAACCAAAATTTAGGGCATATGATGTTATATATACGCTTGTTATGCGATTCAATGTTTGCTGGGTATATACTGCATATATATGCGTATACTGCATTTTGCGATACCAGTATGATCGTTGTACCGATATACGACTTAATCCATCAATGAAATAGAATATCGTTTTTTTGCATTTTATACGATTTCGGATACACATGATGCATCCTTTGATCGATATATACGATTGTAATTTGATACGAATTTATATGTGACCTAGCATGACGAAAGTTATAATGATTTTTGCTGAAGGATTTAATGATTTATAAATGATTTTTGCCGAAGGATTTCTCGCTCCCTGCTTATCCGCATTGACGGCATTGAGCCAAAACACAGAACATGCAGGAAAAAATGAAAATTTCCAAATGCTTATAACTCGAACATTTCTCACTGGATAAGAAAGATGTTTGCATCAATTGATACGGAGTATTTCTACGCTTCTATCGCAATTAATAAAATGTTATTTTTCATTAGATAAACAATTGAATAACGGTGAAATGTCAAGCGTTATCTGAACGCCCTTACTGCCTAGTTTTGATTGGCCCGATTAACGGTTTTCCGAACACAGACTTCAAAATCAATGTACCTGTGAGAATCCACTTAGCAAATATACATGCAATTAGGGGGTATTTTTGTTCCAACCGAACTGTATTTCCCTAACACGGACTTCAAATCAATGTGCCTGGGGGAATCCACTTTGCAAATACATGAAAGTCGGGGGTATTTTTGCTCCGACTGAAATGTGTTTCCCTAACACAGACTTCAAATCAAACGAGCGTGGTGAAATTGGCATTGCAAATACATGTAAGTCTAGAGCATTTTTGTTCAGACTAAAACGTGTTTCCCTAACACAGACTTCAAATCCATGGAGCGTGGAGAAATTGGCATTGCAAATACATGCAAGTCAGGGGCATTTTTGTTCCGGCTGAAATGTGTTTACCTATTACAGACTTCTAAACAGACTTCAAAACCAAGATGTCATCATACCAAACGTAAAAGGACTGCCATTGAATTTACTTCCATATAACCCGCTAGACTTTTTTTTGTGGGGTTATGCGAAAGACCGTGCCTATGCCAACTCTCCGCAAACTCTTGAACATTTGAAAGACAACATTCGTGAAGTTATGATCGAAATACCGCCCCATATGTGCCGAAAAGTCATCGAAAATTACCTGTTCCGGATCAAGGTGTGCGAGGAAGCCCTAGGTGGACATTTGAATGATGTTGTATTTCACACATAATGGAATAAACCAAACTTTAATTTGAAATAAAAGTTTCATCGAAATTCTAATTCTAAGTGTGTTTTATTTCAATTTACTTTCGGAATTTAAAGTTGGAAAACCCTGTACAATCTTTTTACTCACAAAGCAAATATATTGAATTCAATTGAATTCAGAAATTGTTTCATTTAATCAAAAACTTAATCAATACAAACAAATGATTGATAAGCTAAGCTGGTCCCACGTCGACCTTGCGGTTATATCATAGATATAACCCACCCATTTTTTTAACCTAATTCGTAAATCGCCCCAGCTACCCCCAGATTTTTTTTTCTGATAATCAGAAATGAATATTACGCGGTATTGAAAGAATACATTAAATTGAAAATATATAGCTTTGCCATTAAAACTACGAAAATCTAATTTAATTTTTAACCCAAATTGAGCATACATTAACAAAATACCCTGCGTTACATGCATTTTGCTCATAAATGACAATATCGTCTTATTTTTCTTACAAGCCTTCTCGTTATATTTATTCATTCCGTCCAGCACAAATCAGTTCAGCTGCACCCGTTCGTTCGCAAACAGTTCACCCGTAAACACTTCGTTCTCAAACAGTTCGTTCCCAAACAGTTCACTCGCAAACAGTTCGTTCACAAACAGTTCACTCTCAATCAGTTCTTTCTCATACAGTTCACTCGCAAACAGTTCGTTCACAAACAGTTCACTCTCAAACCGTTCTTTCGGAATCCGTTCGTGTTGAGAACTACCGTTCTTTGAAAAAGAATTCGTGAACGGTTCGCCCACCTCTAGTACATACCTTCAAAACTTTTGCAGATACTTTTGTAGATATGGTGGATTGGGAGAAAACTCATTTTCAGAAAACGCATCATGCAAACCCGCTGTATATGATATCGGTCTTGTAAGCGGAATCGTGCCAGCTCCATAAAACATTGCGAGAAAAAATATCGCACGGGAATTAGACGTTTTATTGTAAAATAATCTTAACCCGTCAACTTCACTTAGAAAAATCCCCGGTCGAAAACTACCAAATACATTTGGTAATGCAAAATTAGTAGAATGTACAATTTTTTTGTACATATTGTCAACAAACCCGCATCCCTACAAGAGTTTAGTACATTTTACTCGATAACATTTGTAAACCTGAATAATGTCATATCTGAAAACCGGTGAGAAAAACGCGTATTAACCATTTTCATTGTTGCCATAATGCAATACGGAAATATAATATGGATATAATTCTGATACGTGCATTTTCAGCGGGAAAATGTAGCCGATATTGGGCTTATAGCTGATTTACACATTGACCAGTAATTGGCGCCAGTTACTTGAACGTCAACGGCACGCCATACCCGCTCTAAGTTATTTTCGAGTGGTTATCGGTCCGATGTCGACCGAGAGCCATAAAGTGCAACAAAAGTGCCGGAATCTATCCCTGCTTTGCCCCCCGCAAGCAGTACTACCCACAGTTTCAGCTATAAATGAAACGGCATCACTGAGAGATTGTCCTTTTTCTTTCTCTATGAACTGTCATTCAAAACACAACAGAGAATGGATCGAGACTCAAAATGTGTAAGTATTGCAGTTCTAAATTATATTTATATGATATAGATTTTATTTCTGTTCCAGTTATTCAACAATGGATTCACCACAAACGATTATGCAGCAGAAAAAAAACGCAGCAGTCGCGCATCAATCTCAGGTACAACAGCATCAAATAACAGATTCCTCCACCGACGGAACACATTCTGACGCCGGGTTTCCTAAACGAGAATATTATGAATTTACGGATAATATAACGGAAAAGGCACAAAAATGACAGTAGTTAAGGAGGAAGATATTCGACTAAAACAAATCCGGGAAATCATATGCGAAATGGTGTTATGACTAGCTCACAATACCGTATGAAAAAAGTGATGTGAACACCGAGATTCTTCGAAACAGTTTATTTCGTTCAATGGAGAAAAATATGATTTATTTGGGTAAGGAAAATATAATTTGTCAGATAGACTTCAATTTAACGTATGCGATTCTTTCTTTTAGATATCGAGAAATCCTGGATTGAATTGTGCAGGTAATGTTTTGGGAATCCATTGAAAGCTATTGAAATTGAACTGAATGTGCAGGAAGATTACACTGTATCTTTATTACCATATGGACTAACAACTACTTTCGGATTTTGTATATGAGAACGTTTTCTTCTCAACGGTAAAGAATGCGGATATAGATATTCGTACCTAATTTTGAATCAGTAATTGATCGTTTTTGAATGACTGGTCGGGTAATGATAACGGCTTTTCTTGTGGTAGTAACAAAGTTAATGGAATATTATTTCTTACAGTGATTATCATCCGTCACCCCATTCGCATAATAACAGGATACAGAGGATATACATAATAATCTTCATGATAATGTCACTCGCTGTGTAAATATCATGGTAAGTTCCAAAATCATTCGAAGCCATTCAACCAATATAAAATCATTTCTGTAAAAGGAATAGGAAGAAATAAACGATATGCAACTTGAGTTTAGCAAAGTTTTCAACTCCTTCGTCGACGATACAAATAATCTTGTCCAGACGAACAACAATAAAAAAAGGAACCGTACTAGCAGTCTCTCCTCTTCACGCGTGACATCTGGTAGAATCGAGAAAAAACAAGAGTCGATGCGTCTGTGGATACATCCGATTTAATCAACCTGACTCAACTTGTTCCGATTACTCGGTCTGGCAATTCAGACTCACTGTGTCATCCTTCAACATCTTACGCTGCTGATAACAATCAGACGAGTCAAAATAATGCTATGAATCCTGAAATTGCATCGCCTCAATTACAAAGAACATCGCCACCTACACCTTCAGCTAGCGGTTCTACAGTTCGCTACACCACTAGCAATCTCAGAAGCTATCCACCTGTGCCAGTTACATCATATTTTCTCACAGGTAATGTTCATACAAGTATATGTCCGGCCGAAGCCGGTTATGTTACTACACCACTGATTAGTGATTCACAACTGCAGACATCAACAACATCAGCAGCTCGCTCCACACCTTCACGGCAAAGAAATTTCAATAGAGGACCTGTACTCGACCATCATCCTGACATTATAAGCGCAGAAACAACATTTCCACGGTCTCAGTCAACGACTGCTTGCTCAGCTATTCCATCATCAATCGCAACATCGATGGATCGTCATACTGTAACAGAATCGGCAAGTACTGCGATGCCGATAGTTAGTACAGTAAACTCACAAAAAGATAGGACTTACTTCGTTCGCAACGCTTTTTCGCCATCCATTCCAATGCTGTCCATCGCTCCTCCAGCAAAACCAGCTAAATGGTTTTACGTAACACGTTTCCTGCCTAACGAAGAATCCGAGAACATCGTACGACACATTTCTGGAAAATGCAATTGCGATTCCTCCCTCATCAAGTGCCATAAATTAATGCGCCAGAACCAGGATAATAGACCAATATCTTTTGTATCATTCAAATTGAATGTACATGAGTCATTGGAAGGCCCGGTTAATTCAAAAAACTTCTGGCCGAACGGTGTTTCGATATCTCCTTTTTTAGATCGACCACCAGTGCGAACTCGCCGCAACTTCACCACTCCCCAATTGCAACAACAACCCTACGAATCTCAAAGATATCCGAACAACACTCCAATTCAAATGCAACCTCCTGTCATACAAGAGTCATTACAAATAAGCAGCCTCTATCAAAGAGCTTCGCCGAGACGAGTGTGAACCTCGTTCGTGTAAATAAGCCACTACTAGTGTATTACCAAAATGTTGGTGGGATGAACACACGAATCATCGAGTATCATCTTGCATGCTCAGACACATCTTATGATGCTTATGCTTTCACTGAAACCTGGCTCAACGAAAACACTATATCGCAGCAAATTTTTGGACCAACCTATGATGTATACCGACGTGACAGGTCGTTAACGAATAGCAACAAACGCACAGGTGGTGGTGTGCTTCTTGCCATTCGTTCGGATTTAAAATCTCGTGAATTACAACCTCCAAATTATTCAAATTTAGAGCAGATATGGGTTGAAGTATCATCCGCAAATCAAACTACTTTCATCTGTGTCGTTTACTTCCCACCGAATCTGATCAACGATCCTGAAATTATCAACCGTCATATAACTTCACTCACCTGGATTACATCCCGCATGAAACTGACTGATAACATTATCATACTTGGAGATTTTAATCTGCCAGGTATTGCTTGGTCTAAAGGAACACAAGCTGATTCATTTCCTGATTTATCTCGTTCCACAATTAGCGTGACAGCTACGAAATTGCTTGATGAGTATTCTACTGCAGGGTTATGTCAAATTAATGATATTTCCAACGATAATAACCGATTTCTTGATCTGTGCTTCGTAAGTAATGAATTGTTATCCAAAATAATTGTTGCTAGAGCTCCCGCCGCACTTGTAAAAACGTGTCGGCATCATCCTCCACTTCTCGTGTCGTTCATCAAGTCCAATACAACCAATTTCACGAATACTGCAGAATCATTTTATTATAGTTATCAGTACGCCGACTTCACATCGATGAACCATTTCCTCAACGCTTTGAACTGGGATGAACTGTTGATTCAACAGGATGTTGATGCAACTGCTGCGAATCTTTCTCATGTACTTTTATATGCTATAGACCAATTTGTTCCGAAGAAACGAAAGAAAGTTCCTGTCCACCCACCATGGTCCAATTCCAGCCTACGACGCCTGAAGACTATTAAGAAAGCTGTATTAAGAAGATTCTCGAGATACCGCAATGATTTGTGGAAATCTCGCTATGTTACCGCAAGTAAAAACTATAGAATCTTGAATAAGAGGCTCTTCGGCGAACACCAAAGTCGAGTACAACGTAAACTGAAGCTTAATCCAAAATGCTTCTGGAAACACATAAATCTACAGAGAAACGAGTCAGGGTTGCCATCTGTTATGACTTATGAACAGGAAGAAGCCTCTACGATTCCTAGCATTAGTGATTTATTCCGTCGGCAATTTAGCCGTGTTTTTGTTGATAATTCAATCAGCGACATTCTCATCCAAAGGGCAGTCGAAAACACGCCAGTTTTACCTGAAATTGGTCCTCATTCAATCATTGATGCAATGACTGTTCTCAACGTTTGCTCAAAACTGAAAGCATCATCAAACTGTGGGCCTGATGGAATTCCATCCATAATCTTGAAACGCTGCTCTGCTAGTCTTTCTCTGCCATTATCAACTTTATTCAACACCTCTATTCAATCCGGAATTTTTCCCAAAGCTTGGAAACAATCATTTGTATTCCCTGTATATAAAAAAGGTTGCAAGAGAAATGTGAAAAATTATCGTGGAATTGCTTGCTTATGTGCTATGTCCAGGCTGTTTGAGGCAATTTTACTCGATTTCATGCACCATGCATGTAAAAATTACATAGCGGAGGAGCAACATGGATTCGTACCTAAACGTTCCACGTCCACGAATTTGTTGCTTTACACATCATTCATTTCAAAAACGCTAGAATCCAGATCCCAAGTCGACGCTATATACACGGACTTCTCAGCTGCTTTTGACAAGATCAATCACCAAATTACAATTGCTAAGCTGCATCGCATCGGGTTCAATGGACCACTACTGCATTGGTTGGAATCATATTTGACTGGTCGAACAATGAGCGTCAAAATAGGTGACTTCATATCCTCCCCTTTCGACGTAACATCAGGCGTTCCACAAGGAAGTCATCTAGGACCATTGATTTTCGTACTATATTTGAACGATGTCAATTCTGTTCTCAAATGTATGAAGCTTTCATATGCTGATGACTTCAAACTCTTCGTGCGTGTAAATAACCGTGATGATGCGACTTTTCTACAGCGACAGTTAGAAATCTTTGCCAGCTGGTGTGAAGCAAATTGTATGTCGCTGAACTCATCAAAATGCTCTGTCATCTCTTTTTCTCGCAAACACACAACGATACAGTACGATTATGAGCTTTTCGGATCGATACTCAACAGAGTCACATGTATAAAAGACCTGGGAATTATTTTAGATTCGAAGATCACGTTCAGCGAACATATCGCATACGCAGTCTCAAAGGCTTCCAAGGCTCTTGGATTCATTTTCCGCACTACTAAACACTTTACGGACATACAATGCCTTAAGGTTTTATATTGCTCTCTGTTTCGCTCGATTTTGGACTACGCTTCGGTCGTCTGGGCTCCATATTACCACAATAACATACAAAGAGTGGAGTCTGTGCAGCGTAAATTTGTCCGTTATGCACTGCGTCGTCTCCATTGGAATGACCCTCAAAACCTTCCAAGATATGAAGATCGTTGTAAGCTCCTGGGTTTGGATCAGTTATGCGTGCGACGTAACACAGCTAGAGTTGTTTTCGTTTACGATCTCATCCAAGCCAACATCGACTGTTCTGGATTGTTAAGTTGCATTAATTTCAACGTCAGAAGGAGAAATCTGCGTAACCACGAATTTCTCCGCCTTCCAACTGCACGAACTAATTACTCTCACCATGAGCCTGTTGCTAGCATGGCTCGAACATTCAATCGCCATTTTGAAAACATCGATTTTCATATATCAAGGAACAGAATAAAAAATCGTCTTAGACAAGCTCAAACGTTATTAGGTTAAGACAATTAGTTAAGTAGTTAGTATCATTAGGGTTCAATGTCAACCTGTTGATAAATAGTTAAATAAATAAACCATCATAAGGTGTTATTTGTATAGATCATTGTACATTCCCAGTGCGTATAACCCATGCCGAATAGCACAATATTACCATTTTTCAACGTTGGTTTTAATTTTTTTTTTCATGCAATATAATCCATGGTATCTAAATTTCCTAATAATATTCAAATTTTTTTTTACAGATACCGAGCTCCAAGTGATGATTCATTACTGACTGATGTTCATCAATACCCTATTGAATCAACGAAATAGCAGCCGGATGATGAGAGGGTATTCACTCTGCAGGAATAAGTTCAATCATTCGCTCAAGCACTTCACTTCAAAATGATAACAGGAAGATTCTCTGGCAAGGCGGTCGACTGTTTTCTGTACGTAGTGCATAAAAGAACACATATCGGTACTGAAGTAGTTCGATCAGTGCAGGTTGAGTGATTTTTTTGAATCAGGGATATCAGTGATCGACGTGATATTGCATCATGTGATATTCCTTAGAACCGGTTGCCGAGATTGTGGCTTTACGGTCGTGAGCAATCATAAAATATCATGTAATCAGAAAGTTGTAGTATGCAGTATGTAGTACGTATATAACAAAATGCGATCTGTTTATGTCGTTGTATACTGAATAAAATAATAAATTTCCACCGACGGTGTTTTTATTTTTTTTTTATTTCAATTTTCATAAGAAAAAATATCGCCATAATAAGGGTCGAGTAGTTTTTCAATCGGTCGACGCGGTGCCAGATTGGCACAGGTTTGGCTTGTAATTGGTTGTCAAATACAAAGAGTAGGTCGACAAAATCATTGCAAAATGGCACGATATCGGTACCGTTGTCGACACCATTTGTTAGGACCAACTTGGCATAACAAAGTAGACTGGGCATTTTCAGCAACTGGACAGCTTGGCTGTCACTTTATCCAAGACGGGTCTATGGTACTAGGTGAGGCCGTTTTGTCACTAAGTTGGTAGGGGAGCGGTATATGAAAACAGTACGGAAGAAAGCAGAAGGGGAATTATTTTCTTGAAGCGTGAAAGAGACAGACTGATCACGAGCGAGCTCCGGCACAAGCGTATTGTGTTTTGTTTACAAACAAAACACAGTAGATTTCCAAGATGGCTGAAGAGTGGTTTTAGCAAGTTGGCCCACCTTAGGATATACTTCTACGCGCCTTGACTCTATCCTCGATGACGAATGACAGTGGCGACGTCTGGTGGCGATAACCATTTTGGGAGTCAAATTAATCTTTATTGGTTTTGTAAGCCCGAAGGCAGTTTTAAATTGTCAAAATTTGAATGAAAAATTTTACTTCTTGTTAATTTACTAATTAAAACACGTCGTACTGAACCTTCATCAGCTGTTTTTATATAAATTTCCTGATATTTCCATGATTTCATTGTCTATTATCATTTTCGCTTCACAAATCGAACACATGAAGCACAATGCCGTCAACGCGAATGGAGATTCTTCCATGTATACGTTGAGGGAATTGAATATGATGTTCCTTGTACCGTCGAACCATCCAGTGTTGGCAAATGTACAGATTTATCCGGAAAGGTATATTTTTTTAACTTTTTTTTGTTTTGTTCTGTACAGTAAGAACACAGATGTTTCTCATAAAGCACCGATAGGAACTGTTTTTAAACGGTTTTATTTAGCTTGCCCTGTAATTTGTATGTTTGTACGTTCATATGTTTGTAACATGTTTGTCTGTAGCGCATTACCACATCGATAGAAATTTGAGCCCCTTCCTGTTGACCGATTGATCTGAAATTTGGAACACACCTTTATCTCTGCAGACATTATAAAACTGGGAATTTCATGATTTTAAAACTGCCTGCCGTTACAAAATGGCGGATTACATATTCTCCCAAACTCCTTCAATATGGGTATCAAATGAAAGGGCTTGGCTAGTAGAACACAATTATTCATGAGGAATGCAAATCCCAAATGGCAGCCACCACAAAATGACGGATTACATATTTACTCAAAACCCCATCAATATGGGTATCAAATGAAAGGGCTTGACTAGTAGAACACAGTTATTCATGAGAAATGCAAATCCAAAATGGCCGCCACCAAAAAATGGCGGATTACATATTTTCTTTAAACTCGATCAATGTGGGTATCAAATGAAAGGGATTGACAGTTATTTATAAAAAATGCGAATCAAAAATGGCCGCCACCACAAAATGGCGGATTACATATTTTCTTTAAACCCGATCAATATGGATATCAAATGAAAGGGATTGACTAGTAGGACACAGTTATTTATGAAAAATGCGAATCAAAAATGGCCGCCACCACAAAATGACTGATTACACGTTGTCTCAAAACCCCATCAATATGGGTATCAGATAAAAGAACTTAACTAGTAGAACACAGTTATACATGAGAAATGCAAATCCAAGATGGCAACCTCTACAAAATGGCGGATTACACATTTTATCAGAACCCCATCAATATGTATATCAAATGGAAGGGATTGACTAGTAGAAGACAGTAATTTATGAAAAATGCAAATCCAAAATTCTACTAGTCAAGCCCTTTCATTTGATACCCATGTTGATGGGATTTTGAGAAAATATGTAATCCGCCATTCTGTTGTGGCGGCCATTTTGAATTTGCATTTCTCATGGATAACTGTGTTCTACTAATCAAGTCCTTTCATTTGATACCCATATTGATAGGGTTTTGAGAAAATATGTGATCCGCCATTTTGTGGTGGCGGCCATTTTGGATTTGCATTTCTCATGAAAAACTGTGTTCTACTAGTCAAGCCCTTTCCTTTGATACCCATGTTGATGGGATTTTGAGAAAATATGTGAACCGCCATTTTATGGTGGCGGCCATTTTGGATTTGCATTTCTCATGAATAACTGTGTTCTACTAGGCAAGGCCTTTCATTTGATATCCATATTAAAAACCCGTTGACGGCATTGTGCTTCATTTTGGATTTGCATTTCTCATGAATAACTGTGTTCTACTAGGCAAGGCCTTTCATTTTAATGTAATCGTAGTAGCATAGTAATACGCGTCGCTAAGGATTGTTAATAGTTGCTAAGAGATAGAATAAAATTTTCATTCCATTGCAAGCATTCAACTGAACAAGACGTTTGATTTATTTGCTCTGCAATAGGTTATGGGCCCAGGCAAATGGCCATAACTGAAGTTAAGAAGTAGTTTTATTTTAACTGAAGCATTAATCTCAAGAAGTGTATCAAGTAAGAAGGAGTATCCGAAGTAATCCGAAGTCAAGATGTCGCGAAACAATTCTAGTTTCGGAGATGGGGCAAACGGAGCTGCAGCTGGACCAGGAAGCGTTCGAGTTGGCGGAGGTTCCGTGGCGTTGCCGGCCATTGAAAAGTTACGCGGAAGGGAAAATTTCACGACATGGGCGTTCGCGATGCGGATGATTTTGATCCGTGAAGGATGTTGGGAAGCAGTTAGTGCTGAAACCGACGAAGCACAAGCAGCGGTGCCAGCGGATATGAAGCAACGGGCATTGGCTACCATCTGTCTTAGTTTGGAAACCTACAACTATAGTTTGGTGTTGGATGCGGCCGATGCACGAGCTGCCTGGAAGAAGCTTGAAACGGCGTTCCAGGATAGCGGTCTGAATCGGAAGATTGGATTGTTACGAAAATTCACCTCGATACGTCTTGTTAACAGTTCCAGTGTGGAAGCTTATGTTGATGAGCTGATGAGCACAAGTCACAAGCTAGCGTCAGTGGGATTCAAAGTCGATGATTCCTGGTTGGCTGCGATGTTGCTAATGGGCTTGCCGGAGCAGTATGAGCCGATGATAATGGGACTAGAGGCGTCAGGTATTGCGCTGACAGCGGATGCAGTGAAGTCCAAGATACTTCAGGATGTGAAGATCGAACGGGGCGCAATGAATTGCAATGACGAAGATGCTTTGTATGTCAAGCAGGGTTCCAGATGGTTCAAACCAACGATGGTGAAAGTGAAGGTCGACGAGAAAACGTGCTTCAAGTGTCAAAAACCAGGTCACTTTGCTGCCAAGTGTCCGGAAAAGCAACAGCAACCGAAGCCGAGGAAGAACAAGGGTCTGTGTTCCATTTTCGCCATGGGAGATGTGATTACCAATGAATGGTACTTTGATTCAGGTGCCACTTGCCACATGGCACGGACGGAGCAGAAATTTGTGAACGAAGAGAAGGTGAACCATGATGTCGGAACGGCGAACAATACCAGCATGAAGGCCGTAGCGAAGGGTACCGTCGTTTTGAACAGTGACGATGGTCAAATCGATGTCAACGGAATTAGCTACAAATTTGCTATCTGTAAGTAGCATCTGCAAAAAGGGAAAAACCGTTATATTCACCAAGGATAAATGTGAAGTTCGGGATGAAGACGGCGATCTGGTTATCACCGGTGTCGAGGAAGGTGGCCTGTACAAAGTCAATCGATCGGAGAAGTCACTTCTGGTAAGCGATATTGAACTTTGGCATCGAAATACAGCGACTGCAAATTGCTCCACCTCATAGCTTCCTGAATTGTGCGAGACATAGCCATGTACTCCGCTTCGCAGGACGAGAGGGCTACGGTTGGCTGTACCAATATTGACCGGGTTTTGAGAAAATATGTGAACCACCCAGCAAACATTAAATCGCATAACAAGCGTATATATAACATCATATGCCCTAAAATTTGGTTGGCATATAATGCGCCTAACTGGCATATGCATGCAAAAGTGGAGGCCATATACATACATGGCAAATGCTTACCGAATTTGTTTGGATGAATATGCAATTTTGACCGGCTATAATAGCGATTATGTTGGAATTGAATTGCGATCTAATATGAATATATTCATGAATTGTCAAAGCACCAAATACGACTTTTGCCATACTTATATACGATTTATTACAGACATAGAAAAAAACTAATGGCGCAAAATATTTTCGTGAAACGTTTATTACAACCTCACGAATCGCCATTTTTACATATGAGTATTTATGTTCGTAGAAATAATAATTGTTCGAACTCCGGTCGTCTGGATTATCATCCACCAGCTATCTCGAGCGGCTATCTGAAATTTAATTCAACGGTTAAACGGTTAAAACTTTCGAGTGCATCAGCATTTCAATGACATTTCAATATGATGTAATATGTTCTTTATTAGGATTTAATATGATTTACTGTTTCATGATTTTCTTCAGCATGCAACACGATTTACTGCAGTACTGAATCAATTTAAATTATACGCTTATGCGACACACAAACTGCATCAGCGTAATATACGCATATAATGCGGATTAAATATATTTTTCGACAATGTACATCATAAATCTGATGTTTGTTATACCGAATTGCGACTTAATTTGATAATGGTATATAAAATCGAGTTTTTGCATTTTATGCGATTTCGAATATACACGACACATACATTGATTGATATTATATGCGATTATGATTTATTCGGATTTCTTGTAAGACTTGGCACGTGCAAAATTATACGATTTAATGTTTGCTGGGCACCGTTTTGTGGAGGCGGCCATTTTGGATTTGCATTCCTCATGCATAACTGTGTTCTACTAGTCAAGCCCTTTGATTTGATACCCATTTTTTTTTTTTTATCCAAAATATATATTTTTATTAAGGCTCATATGGCGTCAACCTGACGGAGCCGGGAGTTCAATATTTCGACAATGTTTGCCTTATAACTATGTTAGTAATATGTAACCGATTACTCGCGGTTGGCTCGAGGTTAGTATTACAAGTGTTTTCGTAATTGTGATGTTGCTGTCTCCAATGCTCTGTACCTGTGCCCGACACGGGATACTTCCTTTTGGGATGCAGCTGACCATTAATCAGCAACGCCCCCTAGTCTGTACCCCATATCTAGCGTGGTGCGTCTTCTCGACTCGAGGAATCCAGGATAGAATGGTCACTAGCCGGCGCAAACATCAGCTCGTGTAGAGTTGTCATGAGCGATACAACCTTTGGCTCTTGTTGAATGATCAGTGGACTGCACAACCTTTGGCCCGTGTATCTGTAAAGAGTGTGTGTATGTATTGCCGCGACTAAGTAAAAGTTTATAGATCGGATAGGAGGGATATGAAACAGGGACACAACGAAGGAAACATCATTAAACGTTGACATCGGCGTTTCTGAGGAACAGGTATAGATGAAGCAGAAGATCAGGATCACGGCTACCTAAGATATCCCGGACGGGGATATCCGATTGTCTGCCTTTTGCTCTCAGTGCTCTAGAGAGCTGAGAGCGAGCAGCATGGAATCGGATACACGACCAGACAATATGCTCGATGTCGTGGTAGCCATCGCCACAATCACAAAGATTGTTTGCTGCGAGCCCAATGCGATAGAGATGCGCGTTTAGGTTGTAGTGATTGGACATAAGCCGAGATATCACGCGAATGAAATCACGACCTACATTCAATCCCTTAAACCAAGCTTTCGTCGAAACCTTAGGGATAATCGTGTGTAACCAACGACCGAACTCATCTTCACTCCACATGCGCTGCCAACTAACGAGTGTGTCCTGACGAGGAATGTGAAAAAATTCATTATAGGCAATTTGCCTTTCAAAAAGTGTGCCTTCTGAAGCGCCCACCTTAGCTAGCGAGTCCGCTTTCTCTTTCCCCGGAATCGAGCAATGAGAGGGAACCCATGCTAAGGTAATCTTGAATAATTTTTCGACCAAAACACTCAATAGATGTCTTATTCTTGTTAGGAAATAAGATGAGCGTTTATCAACTTTCATTGAACGAATTGCCTCTATTGAGCTGAGACTGTCTGAAAAAATAAAATAATGGTCGATGGGCAGTGTTTCAATGATCCCTAGTGCGTAGTATATCGCACCCAGTTCAGCGACATACACGGAACAAGGATCTTTGAGTTTGAAAGAGGCACTGGAATTTTCATTGAAGATGCCGAAGCCAGTGGACCCGTTTATGAATGAACCGTCAGTAAAGAACATTTTATCAGATCTAACTTTCCCATATTCTGCCGAAAATATCGGCGGAATAGAATCGGAGCGTAGATGATCTGGGATTCCATGGATTTTTTGTCGCATGGACAGATCAAAATTGACAGAGGAATTGCAAAAGTATGGGAAGCAAACTTGGTTGGAGATGCCCGGTGAAGGGTGCACTTCATGGGTAAGGAAATCATGGTACAAAGACATAAAACTTGACTGAGGAGTCAGTTGGAGTAGATTTTCGAAGTTATCAATCACCAATGGATTCATGATCTTGCAACGGATGAGAAATCTGTAGGATAATTCTGTGAATCGAAGAGTAAGCGGGGGTACTCCTGCCAAGACTTCGAGACTCATCGTATGTGTCGAATGCAAACACCCCATGGCTATACGCAAGCAACGATATTGTATTCTCTCCAGCTTGAGAATATGAATCCTGGCAGCTGATCGGAAGCAAAAACTGCCATATTCTAACACTGATAATATCGTTGTTTTGTACAACTGAATGAGGTCTCCTGGATGGGCGCCCCACCATGTTCCGGTTATTGTTTGGAGAAAATTGATTCTTTGCTGGCATTTCTGTTTCAAATACGCAATGTGTATTCCCCAGGTACATTTAGAGTCAAAATATACTCCAAGGTATTTGAAAAACATCGAGTGCCTGATCGCTTTGCCAGATAGGTGAAGCTGGAATTGGGCGGGTTCGTGCTTCCTAGAAAAAACGACCATTTCGGTTTTCTCCGTAGAGAATTCGATACCCAGCTTGAGAGCCCACGTGAACAGGTTGTTCAGGATATCTTGCAAGGATTTTTGCAGAACGGCGGGATTAGTACCGGTGATGGAAATAACTCCATCGTCTGCAAGTTGTCTCAGCGTGCAGTTTCTAGTTAGACAATCATCCATATCATTGACGTAAAAACTATACAAGAGGGGGCTTAGGCAGGAGCCTTGTGGTAGGCCCATAAAACTGTATCGAGAAGATTTCAAGCTGCCATGATTGAAAAACATGTGCTTTTCTGAGAGTAAATTGTACAGGAAATTATTCAGAATTGGCGAAAGTCCACGATTATGAAGTTTCTCTGAGAGAATTTCCATGGAAACTGAATCAAATGCCCCTTTGATATCGAGAAAAACGGAAGCCATTTGTTCTTTACGAGCAAATGCGATTTGGATTTCAGAAGATAGCAGCGCGAGACAATCGTTCGTCCCTTTACCTCGGCGGAAGCCAAACTGCGTATTTGACAGCAAATTGTTCGCTTCAACCCACTTGTCCAAACGAAGTAGAATCATTTTCTCTAACAATTTACGAATACAGGATAACATTGCAATCGGCCTATACGAGTTGTGATCGCAAGCCGGCTTGTTGGGTTTTCGTATGGCTATCACTCTCACTTGTCTCCAGTCATGCGGGACAATATTCAGCTCCAGAAACTTGTTGAACAAGTTCAGCAAACGCTGTTTCGCCAAGTCAGGAAGATTCTTCAACAAGTTGAATTTAATCTTGTCCGACCCCGGAGCTGAATTGTTACATGAGAGGAGGGCAATTGAGAATTCTACCATTTACGTTTTACGTTATTTGATACCCATTGTTGATGGGGTTTTGAGAAAATATGTAATCCGCCATTTTGTAGCAGCCGCAATCTTGGATTTTTCAAAATAATGAAATACCCAGTTTTATAATGACTGCAGAGATAAAGGTGTGTTCCAAATTTCAGACCAATCGGTCAACAGGAAGGGGGTTAATTTTTTTTTAATGTGGTAAAGCGCTACAAACAAACATGTTACAAACATACAAATTACAGAGCAAGCCAAATAACACCGTTTAATTATTGTCTTCACCATAGCCGAAAAAGATTTTTCCCCTTCCAGTACAAATAAATATATGGCACCACTGAAACTGCCTGGCATTTCGATTTCACACAAATGTCTAATATGACGCACTGTTTGGAAGAAATTGTCATTTATCTATTGGCGCCAGTATCTAGAAAATTTTCTATTCGCTGGCGTGGCCAATTACTTGTGCGATACTTGCGCAAGTAACTGGAGCCGGGTGTTTACATAGCTCTAATAACTAGACTCTAGTGATTGGATTCTTCTACTAGCGCGTTGACTGGCACCGTCTAAATCAGCCTTTACAAATCATGGTTCTGCCAAGGCGCCTAGAAGTATATCCTAAGGTGGGCCAACTTGCTAAAATCACTCTTCAGCCATCTTGGGAGTCTATGAAAGTGTGGGGTTTAACTGGGATGTATGAACGAGTTCCTCAATTTGGGGATGTGATACGGAGTGAAAGTAACAGAAAACTACGCAACGTTTTACGTCAAGCTTACGTCTCGGACTGGCTGTCGAGCAGAGTCCGGGTCGTCATTTTATTCCGATTTCTGTTTCCTGCTTTCTTCACTTATCTTACATAACTTACAGTCTAAAGTCAGACTCTCGAGGGAAAGAACTAAAACGCCTAACATGTGTCACAAACGGAATTGTAAATAAGGAAAAAGACGTTACACAGCAGGGCGCTGCCGATGTTTAACATTTATGGCTAGCAGCCGTGCGGAAACATAAACACGTGGTGTTACAGCATAATGTGTTTTGCGTTTATGGCTTAATGAATAACAAAACAGAACCGTCGGTCGCTAAAGCGTTCTCGTGAGAATTTAGTGCTTTTAGCGACCTTGAGCGTTTTACGTTATTTTGGGTTTGATGCATTTAATGTTTACCGGATGGGTGGCCTAAAGGTCATATTACACCTTTCCCCTTTTGGAAGATTGATGTAATCAATCGTATGTGTTTGATTTGGGAGTTCGTCTGACCTTACGATTACAAATAATTTCTTATTTATTGGGTACTGTATTTTAATGTATAATAGATATAAAATGTGGTTACAAAGTGTATGGCCCTTTTTTTTTTGGATTTTATTATATTTACAATTATTATATTTATAATTCTTTTGTTCACATATTACGTATGGTGAGGTGTATATTTACATTGCTTGTGTTATGTTTAAATTATCTAAACTATATTTATATAATCTTAAATTTCAATATATATTTTTCAACTATTCGGTACCCCTTTCCTCTTTTAGGATGTAGGTTTGTAGGGTATTAATCTATTTTTATGTACAGTTTGGGTTTTTTGTGTTTTCTCGTTAGAAATAGTCACATTTGGGTGGCTTATGTTTGTGACCTTGAATGGTCCATCATATACTTTGTCTAAAGCCGGGTTCAGACGGTGCGAGTAAGCATACGAGTCGGTCTAGTCAGTTGCTGCAGTGCAGCTACTCACACCGTGTGAACACATCATGCCAGTTAGTGTCATGTGTTTTCCGGCGTGCGAGCTACTTCAAAGTTTTTTGAATTCACTCGCACTCGCATCCCTCAAAACGTCAAAAACAAAATTTAGTGTTCGAATCAGGGATGCCAAATGTAAAGAAATGTCTCTATTTTTAAGATAATTGAAAATATACGAAGATATTTATAGACTTTACAATTATTGGAAAAATAAATAAAAATCTCATAGTTTCTAAACGAAATCGTTGTTATTTTGTTTTGCACGCTGGCGGGCACGCTTTCTTTTTGAGATAGTTTTCTTGAGAATCTCTAATATAGAATCATTATCAGGCACAATTTTCATTCAAAATTCACACACAACTTGCAAAAAAAAGTATTGATCTAAGAAACAGAATACATATTCGAATTAAAAAAGGACATTTTCATTCATTCACTTGCAAATCTACTATCATTTTTATTTCACGAATTGGTACAAGCTGTTGGCAAGGCGAAATAAATAAAATTTTAAAAAATATTTTAGACTGCCATTTATAGCATCACATACTTCCGGAATTATCTTAGCTATGAATGCTTTCGAGATTCTAAAACATATCGACAACAATCTGAACGATATTCCAGAAGAAAGCCACATCAATGTCGTTTTTTGATTTCACTCTTGCAGGTATAGCACCTCTCATGAGTGTATCATGGCGTTGTATTTTTGGACCAATGAATTCCAACAGTGTTTCCACTTATTCAGGTGTTTTTCTCAACACTGCTCTGTACTCTAGAGGATCATCATCGTAGAGTACCTTCAGTATTACTTTTGTTGCTCCTTTTCCTTGCATCCAATTCCTGGCCCAAATCCTTTTGCCCTTCTGCTTTTTCGGATAGTACCTTCAGTTCGAAGAAATTCAGCTCAAAGTGTTTTTATACACGGTCAGCGTGTATTTCGCGATAAAAATGTGTAAATGTGTAATAAAAAACTGTCAATAGAGAACTCGATTTGGGATCAATCATCTGACAAATTCGGACCTGATTGCTGTTTCTGACTATTTGATGGACATTTGAAAAATCATCTGGCATCCCTGGTAAGCCAATGCAGTAGTATCTAGTTTCTCGTCAGCAGCTCACACTGTGTGAACGGACAAGGCGAGTCAACCAATTGTCAAGCGAGTTCACCGGCCCAGTAGCTGCTCACTGTAAAGTCAGCTACTAGCAACGTATAAATGGGCCTTAACTTTCTTCTATTTTCGTTCGTGACCATTACTAGGTCGTCGATGTTTACTTCTAATTGATTCGCTTTCTTACTTTGTACTTCGTTTCGTTTTCTTCTGACTCTGTCTATTATCTCTCTGGCTGTATTGGATGCTTTTTGTAGCTTATATTGCAGTTCTTTATGATAATCATCTATATTATATATTGGTTCAATGTATGATGCTGTATTTAAATTTTGAGGTACGGTCGCATTTGTTCCAAAGATTAATTCATAAGGTGTGTAAGCAAAGTCAGTATGGGGTGTTGTGTTGTAACAAAAAGCATAATAAGGCAACCATTCATCCCAGTCACTATGTGCTTGGTTGACAAATTGCTATACGTACTCGTTGAGACAACGATGGTTTCGTTCTAGACCTCCTATAGTTTGAGGGTGGTATGGTGTAGAAAAATTGTGTTGCAGTTTCAATAGTGCAGACAGGTTTTCGAATAATTCATTCTTATATTCGGTTCCTTGATCAGTTTGAACTGTTTTGGGAATTCCGTAGATGAGAATACAATTTTCGACAAATGCTCGCGCTATTGTTGTTGCTTGTTTATCAACTATTGGTTTAATAATGACATATTTCGATAAGTTGCATTGTATAGTGAGTGCGTACCTGTTTCCAGAATTGGATCTATTAAAGGGGCCAATTGTGTCAATAGATACACAATCGAATGGTTTTTGGGGCGTTCTAATTTCGGTAAATTTTTCATTGGTGTGGATTGTATGTTTGTTTTGTCTGCATTGTATACAGTTTCTTACATAGTTTCTCACGTCATGTTTCATATTCTTCCATGTGTAGAGTCTACTTAGCTTTTTGTATAGTCTGTTAATTCCAATGTGTCCTCCGGTTGGAGTGTCATGATTATTTATCAGGATTTCTTTAAATTCATCTGAGTTCTGTATCACACGCTTGGGTGTGTACAATACTATTTGCAAGTCTTTTAGCACGTCGTTACAGCTTTTCTTGAAAATCTGTACATTGCATATTTGGAATATAATGCTTGATAGCGCTAGAGCTATCGCACTAATTCTCAATTTTTTGGCCATATTTTCTACTTGTTTCAATACTTTTCCTAGGTTTTCTTCATTATTGCTTGCAATTTTTATTCTTGTCGACATTAATTCTTTTGTACCTGATTTCTTTGTTAGTGTGCACTTAATTTCATGACTTCCTTGATTATTTATGTTTTCGCTAGCATTTGTTCCGTTCGTCTCCAATACGCGTCCGAATTGGAGTTTTGGTAAGTTATACCATTCGTTTAATTCGACTGCTTCGTATGCTTTGAGTTGATCAGGCTCATTGCTTACGACAGCAGTGGTTCGTTTTTCTGTTTCATTTTTATTTTCGTTCAACTTTCTGGTCATTCCTCTTGTCTGTACCGCTAAAATGTTAATTGATTTCAGCGTTTCTGAATTTATATTAACCCTTGATAGTGCATCTGCTGCAACATTCAATTTACCCTGTACGTATTGTACCTCAAAATTGAACTCTTCCAGGTCGAGTCTCATTCTTGTTAGTTTTGATGACGGATTTTTCATTGAAAACAGGTAAACCAATGGTCTATGGTCTGTTTTCACAGTGAATTTTCTGCCGTATAAATATGGCCTGAAAAAGGTAATGGCCCAGTGAATTGCTGTTAATTCCTGTTCTATTGTCGATTTATTAGCTTCTCCTTTAGTAAAAGCTTTACTGGCATACGCGATTGGTAGTTCTACTCCATCGTGGGTTTGTGCTAGGACTGCACCACATGCAGTTTTTGATGCATCTGTAATTAGGATAAATTCCCGCGTGAAATCAGGAAATTGTAGAATATTTGGAGACACCAAAGCATTTTTTAGCTTTTCGAACGCATTTTGGCATTCGGGTGTCCATTCGAAAGTTGAGTTTTTACGTAGTAGTTTATTTAGAGGATGAGCAATATCTGCGAAGTTTTGAATAAATCTTCTGTAGTAATTACAGAATGCGACGAAACGTCTTACTTCGTCCGCGCTGGTGGGTGTGGGAAAATTCACTACTGCTGAGAATTTTGATTTATCTGGTTGTATTCCAGATGCGGATATATTGTGTCCGAGGTATGTTACGTCGGGTCTAAAAAATGAGCATTTTTGCGGGTTTAATTTTAAATTAAAATTTCGTAGTTGTTTGAAGACTTTTTCGAGGTTAGTTACATGATGATTAATAGAGCATCCAACTACGATGATACCATCAATATATAGGAATGCGCATTCTAGAGGTAGACCACTTAATGCTATGGTCATCATCCTTTGGAAGCTATTCGGTGAGATATTTAATCCAAATGGCAGTCTGTTGAACTCATAATGACCATTTGATGTTGAAAATGCTGTTAATTGTTTTGATTGCTCATCTAATTCAATTTGATGGAATCCAGACATTAAGTCTAGGGTTGTGAAATATTTAGCTCTACCAAGATGATCTAGGATTTCATCTATTCGTGGTAAGGGGAATTTATCGGGGGTAATCTTTTTGTTTAGTTGTCGGAAATCGACTACTAAACGCCACTTTTTGTCTTGGTTGTTAGACTTTTTGGGGACTAGTAGGATGGGTGAATTATAGGGTGATATTGAATGTTGGATAATTTTGTTATTTAGCATTTTATTAATTTGTTTATGTATTTCTGAAATTTGGGTCTCTGGGGTTCGGTAATTTTTAATGTAAACGGGTGTATTGTCTTGTAAGTGAATTGTTTGTTTGTAAAAGTTATTCGTCGTTAGTATGTCGTCTTGTAATGCGAAAATGTCGTTGTATTCAGTACATAATTTTGTTAATTTTTCTTGAGCTTGTTGTGGGGTTTGGCTTCTAGTAGTTTTTCGTGTCTTTTTTGTGTATTTTCGAATTGTGTTGCCTTGATATTATTTATCGTGTATTTTTCTAAAGGGATAATGGTGGGGGTGAATGATTTAGGGATATGTATTTCTTTACTGTTAGTGTTAATTATCTTGATAAAAGGGAAGTTACGGTTTATTATAGAATTGGCGCAGAAAACGCCTGGCTTAATTTCTTGCGAAATGATAACGGAGTCTGTTTGGATTGAGGGTGTTTGGACAGTTTTTATGATTTGACATCGTGCTGGTATTATGTATTTATCGTCCCAGTTATCTTGTATAGGTATTTCAATATAGTTACTCTCAAATGTAAAGGATAACAACCAAGTTTTCAGACATAAGTTGCATTCGTGTTTTGTTAGAAAATCACGGCCTAAAATTCCGTCAGTATGAATAGGAAAATTTTGTGTTACTACTTGGAATTGATGAGGAATTTCTATATTGTTAATGTTTAGAGTTGTATTGGTACTAGCAAGCGTTTCGATTTTCCCATCTGTCACGTCGTTTATCACACATCTATTGTTACTATTCACCAGTTGGTCTCTGTTTAGTGTGTTTTCTTTTATTAGTGAGATATCTGCTCCTGTATCAATTATCAAAGTGCACGGCTTTCCGCACATGCGCAATCTTAAAGTGACAAACATAGAGCATGTTAAGTTTATGTTATAGATGTTTATTGATTGTTTTGGAACGTTAGTTCTCTTATCGTGTTTGCCTCCTGTTCTTGCTCCGGTACGGGCTGGAGGTTGCCCGCCGGGGGTCCTAAGTTTCCCGCGACGCGCACAAAATGTGTGGCCCGGTGCGGATTGTTGTTTCCGCGCTGTCCCCTAAAGTTTTGATTTCTTGAATAATTTGCTTGGTTATTTTGGTGGCTGGGTGTTTGGCGATTGAAATTCTGCCTTTGTTGCCCAAAATTTTGTCGATAATTTCCTGCTTGATTGAAATTATGTTGCCCATAATTCTGACGATAATTTCCTCTTTGGCTGAAATTATGCTGGTTTCGGCCTCTATTAGCGAAACTAGTATTCGGGTGACGATAATTATTACCGGGATTTCTGTTTTGATTTGACCCCGAATAGGTGAATATTGATGTGCTGGGGTTATTAAAATTTTCCTCCAACGCTTTGGTCATGGCGTCGGAGTAAGAGTTAAAAGATCCAGCCCTTATTATAAGGGAGGTTTTTTCGTTTCTTAACCCTGCAGCCAAAAATTTGATGCCTTCTTTTGTTGCCATTGCTGTAGCAACTTTAGACGGGATCTCTTTCGCAATGTAGGCAGTTTCGAGATTAAATACTAATTTTTCTAGTTCTAAACAGAATGATTCGATGTTACCGTTTTGCTTGAGGTTAGCCATTTTTGCTAACACTTGTTCTGGTGGACATGTGGTGATTTTACTTTTTATTGTTTTAATAATATCACTTACGGATTGAGGCGTCTCGGCGAAAGCATTTCTCGCCTTGCCCTCTAATTTGGTTAAAACGACATTAATTATTGTGGCCTTGTTTTCTGCCGTTTCTAACGTCTTAACTAGATTCAATGCGTCGGTGAAGGCCTTTAATTTATCCACGTTTCCATCGAATTGTGGTACAATCGAGGATGTGGTTTTGATTATTTCTAAAATATTTGCCATTTTTGCTCTCTTGGCTACTGTAATCGCGAATAATATGGCTAGGGACGCTTCCCTGAAAGATCGTGGTTTACCCCTTTCAATTGTAACTTTGATTGATTTTAGTAAAGAATTTGTTTTTCGACTTTTTTGACTATGACGGTGTTATAGTTAGTGTCGAGAAAGTTTGATGCTAGTTTCCTTATGTATCTCACTAGCGTTTCGGCTTCGAAAAGACGCTTTTGTAAAGTGGACTTCCTCAAGTTTTTGACGTGTTCGTTATTAATTATCAAATAAATCTGCTCCAATTTATGCAAATATGATTGGATGCGGCTAGTGATTTCCTCCATTCAAGAAAGGAAAATGCTTGTTTTTGTTGTTAGGTTTTATTTGGTTTATCTATACATTGTCAGATACTGCTGCGTGAGCCTTAACTGCTTTCATGGCATGTTTATTCATGCATCCCTGGTAGGCTTTGTATGTTTTTGCTACTAATAATAGTATAGTTATTGCCAATATGACGCAAATGATGGCTCCTTGGGCCTCGTGGACAGTGCTATGATTGTCAAGGTGATTAAGTATTTGGACTTGCGCGTCGCCCGTGTTAGCGACTGGTTTTGTACTAAATAGTCCCATTTGAATTACTACTAATGCACCAATTAAGCCAGAAAGAATGTATATACTTAAAAAAAAAAATTTTTTTCTTCTTGGTCCCTTACTACAACCTAAATCTGTTTCACTTTCACTTGATTTGTTTTTAATTATATTTTTAATCAGGTTTGACTTACGCTGCGTTATTCCGTCGTTGTCCTCTTCATGGTGCGGTTTTCCGGGGGAAGTCGATTACGGGGGAGGGTGGCTGCCAATCGCCACTAGCGCCTATATCCGGCTTGGTCACCGGATGGGATCCTCAATCGCTCGGGCTGCTATCACCGGTCTACGTCTTCTGCTGCTGCTTGGGGTCTCCTTTGTTTTTCCGTTTGTTATCGCTTTGCGATATTCACTGCACACACACAGTCTAGCATGTCTTTGCTATTATTATCACGACATCATTTTTCGCGACAATTTCTTGGTGTCTCTAGTGCACTTGAACTTGGCACCACTTTTTGCGGCAATTTAACTGATTGCTCGCTTCATTCACTTGCAAAATAATACTGTCATTTTTTTTTTTTGGTTTCTGGTTATGTGTAAAAGCCACACCGCTTGTTAGTCACTTCACTTGTTTCGAACAACACATTTATTTCCCCTTTTTTTCTTCAGGCACGGATTTGTTCTTTTTGATTGCCACTTTGGTGCGTTATTTTCGGCGCTTCGGCTGGGGGAGCGCTTCCGTGTTGCCACTAAAACTCTGGTGTTTTTTTTTTTTTTTTTTTCACTGTATTCATATCAATAAACTCACTGTTGCAGCGTCCGATCGCTGATCTACGGTCGCCATATGAAAGTGTGGGGTTTAACTGGGATGTATGAACGAGTTCCTCAATTTGGGGATGTGATACGGAGTGAAAGTAACAGAAAACTACGCAACGTTTTACGTCAAGCTTACGTCTCGGACTGGCTGTCGAGCAGAGTCCGGATCGTCATTTTATTCCGATTTCTGTTTCCTGCTTTCTTCACTTATCTTACATAACTTACAGTCTAAAGTCAGACTCTCGAGGGAAAGAACTAAAACGCCTAACATGTGTCACAAACGGAATTGTAAATAAGGAAAAAGACGTTACACAGCAGGGCGCTGCCGATGTTTAACATTTATGGCTAGCAGCCGTGCGGAAACATAAACACGTGGTGTTACAGCATAATGTGTTTTGCGTTTATGGCTTAATGAATAACAAAACAGAACCGTCGGTCGCTAAAGCGTTCTCGTGAGAATTTAGTGCTTTTAGCGACCTTGAGCGTTTTACGTTATTTTGGGTTTGATGCATTTAATGTTTACCGGATGGGTGGCCTAAAGGTCATATTACAAGTCTACTGTGTTTTGTTGGTAAACAAAGCACAATACGCCTGTGCCCAAGCTCACTCATGATCAGTCTGTCTCTTTCACGCTTCAAGCAAATAATTCCCCTTCTGCTTTCTTCCGTACTGTTTTCATATACCGCTCCCCTACCAACTTAGTGACGAAACGGCCTCACCTAGTACCATAGATCCATCTTGGGTTCTGCTTGACATACGTGTTTATTAGTACGGTCGAAAATGACTATAGATTGGTATTATTTACCAAAAAATTCGTTATATTTACTAAATATTTCTCTCAGTGTTTGTTTTGAAATTAGATTTGATGTTGCGCGCAATTTTTTCGGAAGATTTAAATTGTTAAGATTCCTGTTAACATTCAGTATCAAAGCTAGTTTTTATTGCTGAAAATCTCAGATATGTCGTCGAAACAATTCATAAATATCAAAAATAAATATGAGCGAATAATAGTTTTGGTAAATTGACGAATTATTAAACATGGAAAATAGTGGTTTAACGTATTTTTTCTTAATCTCAGGTGGACATGGACTGCTTCTATTGCCAAGTCGAAGAAAAAATGAATCCTGAGATCCGAGGCAAACCAATTGCCGTTGTGCAGTATAACCCATGGCAAGGAGGAGGGTAAATTAATGAAATGAATTCACTAGAAATTTGTTGTACTGTTATTTTACACCAGAATTATAGCTGTCAATTACCCTGCACGAGCCAAAGGCGTTACAAGACACATGCGAGGGGACGAAGCAAGACAACACTGTCCCGATATTATATTGCCTCAGGTACCTCAAGTTCGCGGGAAGGCAGACATCTCGAAGTATCGCGATGCTGGCAAGGAAGTGGCTGCTGTTTTGCAATCATTCACACCTCTTCTAGAGCGAGCCAGCGTGGACGAAGCGTACCTGGATATCACAGAGAGAGTACTTGTTAGACTTCGAGAGATGAATGAGGGCAAGTTTCAACTTCAGCCAGACAAACTTGCAAATACATTTGCTGTTGGATATAACAATGTACAGGAATTTGTGCAAAAAATATCTGGTGATCTCGAAGGAGAACGTGAATCCCAAAATCATGATTTTGATACTGAGGAAGACCATATGACGTACAAGAAAAGCGATATAAAATTACTCATTGGAGCTTCGATTGTTAACGAGATACGTGATGCAGTGAAGGATAAAACAGGATATGAATGTTCGGCTGGAATAGCTCACAACAAGATTCTGGCCAAACTGACCGCCGGATTTCATAAACCAAACAAACAAACCATCCTACCGCTCAAGAGTATTCCAGTGATGTATCAAAAGTTACAGATTAAAAAGGTGAAGGGGCTTGGAGGCAAGTTGGGTGAACAGGTCTGTGAGTTATTGAAGATTCAATTCATGTCTGAGCTGTGTAATTTTTCGGAGAAAATATTGCAAACCCATTTCGATGAACGAATGGGTTCCTGGATGTATCTAATAGCAAGAGGAATTGATCTTGAAGCAGTTACCCCTAAATTCAACTCTAAAAGTATTGGTTGTTGCAAACGATTTCCGGGCAAAAATGCTCTAAGTGGTTTTGCATCATTGAAGCATTGGCTACAAGAATTATCGATTGAGATACAAGAGCGATTGAAAAAAGATATAGAAGAAAACAATCGATCAGCGAAACAAATAACTGTGAGTTATACCCAACAAATTGGCGAAAATGAAGTAGCCAGTACCAGAAGTGTGCCACTTGTTTCCTATGAAGCAGACAAAATTGCCGCTGATGCATTAGAGGCCATCAAGCGAAATACTGCTGTATTTCTGAAAACTGGTACTTCCGGTGCCCTCAACAATCCAATTAAATTTTTGGGTTTAGCTGCCGGAAAATTCGAAGAACATTCTTCTAAGAACAACAGTTTGAAAGAAATGTTCTCCATTATTGCTAGCAAAGCATCAAAAATAGAAGCACGTTCCTATGAAATTGAGATGGATAGTAAGGATAGAAATAGTTTCTTTCAATCACACTCCACTAAATCCGAAACATGTGGACAATCTAATTATGATAACAGACTTCAAAATTACTTCAAAGTATCTTACTCGAAGGATAACGAGAACACTACAACAAGTTCAATGAATGAAGAAATTGAAGAAAAATGTTTAATGAATGAAGAAATAGCGTTGAAAAATGACAGTGCTGTTGAAGGTCAAAATGATAGAGATGCCCTTTCTAATCCAGACGTTTTTTTGAACTCAACTATGTCATTGGAAGATACCGCACAGGGAATAATTACAAATGCTCAAGCTATCGATGTTGCTGAGTTAAATGCTGATTTCCCAGATAGTGAATCAGACAATCAAACAGTGGATCAAAAGGTAATTTTTCTTATCTGTAGTGTTGAAAACTGCAAGCTGTAATATACGCCCCAAATTTGTTTTATATACCCCACAGCTGGATCGTACATATGATAACAATCATTCTACTAAAAACTACCGTGAAACGTATGTCGAATACTACCGTCATACAGCGACTCCGCAAGTACCCCAGAAACAGTGCCCAAATTGCAATAAAACCGTATCAGAAAGCGAATATCAGTGTCACCTCGATTTTCACTTGGCACTTGAAGTCAGCCAAAAGCAACGTGAAGATTATCGTAGCACTATAAAAAACAAGTTTAAATCACTTGTACCCAAACCAAAACCAAAAGAAGAAAAGCAAATTTCTCAGATAGATAAGTTCCTGACAACAACGCCAGTAGAGACACTAGACTCACAAACAAGTAGATGTCCAGAATGTGGCAAATCTGTACCGTCAGCACAAATGCATGAGCATAATGACTACCATATTGCTAGAAAGTTGCAAATTGAATTCAACCGAATTGAAATGAGCACGGCAAGTTCGAGTACTGCCAGTATAAAAACTGAAAATTCCACTAGAAATAAAAGGAAACGCCCAAGTGATGATAAAAACAAACCAGTCAAAGTGAGTAATTTGTCAACATACTTTACAAAACTGTGATTCGAATTGGAACACAAAGATAAATGCAATAAATTAAAACCACCAGATTTAACAATGAATGAATTTTTTTTATCGCGATAATGCGATTGTTGTACAGTAACATCTAGATTATATCACGGTCAAAAAATCGCCTGATATAATGGAAACGTAATATATTTGAAACAGATTTTTTTTTCTCCAATATGTATGATTTGAACATTATTATTAGTGCAACATGCAAAAATTATGAAAAAAAACCGTTATTACAATATCTATCACATGGACACGTAAAACATACACAAAGAAACGTGGTATAAATAATATTTAAAGATGAATTCTTGTGAACAAATGATACAACTAGGGGGTCTTTTTTTTTGCAGATTTATCTCACTTCTTAACTAGGCGAACCTAGCCAGAATTTTCACCTGCCCCCGGGCTTCTGAATGCCAAAGGGGGACTAGGCTCTGCGGAATGCACGTATCTGCATGCTCGTGCTGTTTCAGTCCTGACCGAGAAATTGTCGGACAATCGCGCAGGTGCTAAGGATGACCGACTTTTGGATGCCGGCCAATTCCTTCTCCATATTCAACACCTTTAGCGCTTCCAGAAGTGTCTTCGGGACAATTCCAGTTCCAGAGAGAACGACTGGAACAATTCTTGGGACCTCCCTTAGCCCCCACAGTTCCTTGAGCTCCACGGCCAATGGTCGGTACTTGCAGATTTTGCGACCGTGGGTCTCCTCCAGATTCTGGTTCAGTGGAATAGCGACATCGATGATGGTGACTTTGCGGTCGCTCTTGTCGTAAACCATTATATCTGGGCGGTTGTGGTGAATCGAGAGGTCGGTCAGAACAGTGCGATCCCAGTACAGCTTGAAACGGTCATTTTCCAGGACAGGTGCAGGCAAGTACCGGTAGTTTGGTACGTTGTCTTCCAGTAGAGCACATTGGAGCGCCAGTTGTCGATGAACAATACGGGCCACGTTGTTGTGGCGCTCGGTGTAGGCTGCGTTGGCCAAAACGGGACAGCCTCCCATAATGTGCTCTATGTTTTCACCTGGTTGATGGCACATCCGGCAAATGTCATCAACGTCTTGATGCCAGACGTACCGCCTGCAGTTTCTCGTCGGCATTATCCTGTCCTGGATGGCTATCATGTCGGTTTCTACTACGGAAGAGAGTTCACCACGCGTTAGCCACAGATTAGATGCGGCCTTGTCGACGTGTGGCCGGTCCAGTTGATGGGGGTGGGCACCATGCACTGCCTTCTGCTTCCAAGCTGCAATCTTCTCCACTGTCTGCAGATTGCAGTTGAGTTGGTACTCCGCTTGCGCCAAGTGCAGAGCGCTGTATCCTCTGTCGGCGGCGCAGACAGCCCGGTATAGCGCGTTTTGGTTGGCGCGTTCTGCGAAGTACTCGCGCAGTTGTCGTACCTGGGCAACACACAGTGCAGAAATGTCGACGATTCCAAGTCCCCCTTCTTTGCGTGGTAGTGAAACTCTCTCCAGTGCCGATTGAGGATGGTGCATTCCGGCCTCTTTGAATGCTTTCCTCATCCTCCTCTCAAGGTCCTCTAAGTCAGTTTTGCTCCATTTGACTACACCAAAACTGAAGGTCAGCAGGGGAACCGCGAATGTGTTGATCGCGCGTACCTTGTTCCCCGCGTTGAGGAAAGTCCTCAGGACACAGTTCACTCGACTCAAGAACTTGTCTCGCAGCTCCGTCTTGATGTCGGAGTGGCGAATCCCGGTGAGCTGTCGGAATCCAAGCTATTTATAGGATTCGCCACGCACCATGTCTCTTATAAACTCGCCGTCATAGACCTCGTAACTTCCGAATTCGGTAAGCTGCCCTTTCAGCAGATGGACACAGCGGCACTTGTCGAGGCCGAACTCCATGCAGATGTCCCTGCTTATGTCTTCGACAACCCGGATAGCTACACCTAGACGCTGACGTGAATCAGCGTAGACCTTGAGATCATCCATGTAGAAGGTATGGGTCACTTCTTCGTGGGCGCCGTCGCCATACCTTATTTTATAGCCATGACCGTTTCTATTGAGCGTCCTACTGAGGGGGTTCAGTGCCAGACAAAACCAAAGCGGGCTGAAAGAGTCGCCTTGGAATATCCCCCTCTTTATCTGCAGCGTTCTAGACTGCAACACATTTTCCCCATCACTGAGGTGCAGAGACGTACTCCACTGCCTCATCGTGTAGTATGATTTCCAAACCCCATTTCCAAATCTCATATTAAATCCCATATTTCATATTTCATATTCCATATATCATTCCATGAACCATTTTAAATCCATCTTCAAAACCCATCCACATAAGCAGTTTCATAATGTTTCTTAATGACTCATGCGCATATACTTCGATTTACGATTCCCATGAAAGCGCAACTGCATAATTTCGTTAATTGCCTTTCCCCCACACTCAGCCATAAAAACTAGCAACGCGCGCTAACGATATGAATGCATTCTTACATCATGTCGTGCGCAGCTAGAGGCAATAAACTAAAATCAAAACAAGACTATTCCTAGACAAGACTATAGAATTCTATTCCGTTGAAATACGCGATGAGGTTTCCCATGAAACCGATATGCGCGCTTACGAGCGCAGTAAGCATTTTTATTCTCGACCCCAATCCCATCGAACACTGCATTCGATTGATTGGCAATTTCTCTATGACTTGGTTTCTTCCAATGCATTCTTAAGGAACTATAAACAAAAACTATTATATATAGAGATACTTCGACTTAGAAGCGAGAGGCAGTAAAAGTTGAGTCGAGTATGATGAGTACAGTCAGTATGTTCGTGAAGTTCAAGTTAAACAGCAACTGTTAATAAAATGGTTAAAATAAAACTTATTAAATAGTTCTAATCCCCGCTTATTATTTGATGGCGACCGTGCAGCCTCACCAATAGGGTGAGAGAGTTATTGGTGTGATACGGTTCTACTGTTTTAGTGATTGTGGTGAAAAAACACCTGCAGGCAAAACTTGGACAAAAATGGAAAAATGACGCGTCGCGAATGGAAGACCGAAATCAACGTGTTTTAGCAGCGTGACTAGAAGCGTCACTGGTAGCAACAATGTGAAGACCGAAATCAAAGTGTAGAAAGAACAAAAGTGAAAAAAAAGGGACTGTTTCAGCCGAGAAAAAAAAAAGAGAAAATAACTGATCCCACTAGTGAAAGAATAAGTGTATGAACAACGACGAACAATAAAAAAAAAAAGAATTGATTTGCACTGAAATATTGTGTGTGCTTAAAAATGAACTGATTCCCACTGAAGTATGGTGTGTGCTTAAAATGAACTGATTTGCACTGAAGTATTATGTGTGCTTAAAAAAAAAAAAAAAAAAATGAACTAATTTGCACCGAAATATTGTGTGTGCTTAAAAATGAACTGATTTAAACTGATACGAGCTGGGGTATTGTGTGCGTTTAAAACGAAGCTTTCCTGAAATAAACTGAAGACGAAATTATGAAAAAACAAAAGCAGTATTCTAGTGTGAGCAGTGAAAGCAGAGTTCCGGCGTGCAATTAATGCAAACAACCGTCACCGACCAGGAAAATCAAGGTGGTTCGAGCAGCGTGAGTAGCAACCAGCGCGAGCAGCAGGTAGCGTCAGAAGCGGATTAAGCGACGGCGGCCCAAAGAAAAGTTTGCAAGTAAATTATTTAATTAGTTTTTTTGTTGTTGTAGATTATATACGAGGCAAGAGCAAAGAGCTCCCAAGAAAAAAAAAAACTTCTTATAATTACATAAAAATGATATGGAGAAGCTTTAATGAATTAAATACAAGTAAATTATATGCAAGTAAATGATTTTCGTCAATTAAATGACAGAAATAATTAAGGAATACAAATATTAATGAAACTGAATACGAACTGAATATGAATTTGAATACGAACCAAAATGGGATTATTTAGTTCTAAAAAGGTAACGAATACTGGAGATCCACAGGTCACAGTTTTAAATTACCTTGAGCAGCATTCTCAATTTCACAAAACTAACGAAGTCGTATTGTGTGTGATTTTAATCATTACACTATTGCTTGCGATTAATAAAATTTATAAAAAGTATAAAAATTGTACGCGGACAGAAGCTTTGAGAGCCGCACGAACTATCGCTGGTCTACAGGAGACAGCATAAAAACACTTATACATATATATATATTTTTTTTATTCAATAATTCAACTTCAATAATTAAACTAACTTCCAAGATGATGTTGGAAGATGAGCTAAAAGAATTCTTAGAATTCTTAGATGAAGTGGGAAAAGGAAAAGGTACGGGACCATTTGCACCGTTGCAACCAAGCGAAGTTTTCAACTCTTGGGAAGAATTATTAGCTAAAATTCGCGAATTGCCTGGAGATGATCCAATTACTTGGACAGACTATGAAACTGGCAAGAGGTTACATCAACAAACTGATAAATAGTTTGTACAAAATAAATCAACAAATTTGCTTTGATGGATCGACTTAGAGAAATCGAATTCCATTTAAAGAAAGAATTCCAAAACCTAAACAAAAATAAACTTAGACCTAGGACTTTACAAAATATTGAAACAAAAAGGCAGCAAATACAAGAAAACTTGGAGGAATATAGAATAGTTTTAAAAACATTTGAATTCAGAATCAATGCATCTAAGTGGAATGAAGAAGTAGAAACTTACGGAGCATTGAAGGTAATATACCAAAAGTGTATAAAATTACTTGATAATTCTCAGGTTATTCAAAGAGAATACGACAGTGAGCCGGAAACAAGCGAAAAACATCCTGGCTTACTGCAATATTTGAAACCAGACACTGAAGACTCATTGTTAAGAGTCAGAAGTGAAATAAATCTGGTCAAGAGAAAATTTAAACTCAAAGTAATAGCAAAAATTGTAGTTTGGTATCTGAGGGCACACTATAAAAACAAAATGGCTCTAGATATTAAAACAGCTGCTGAACTAGCAACTCTAATTCCCGCTTATGATGGAAATACTAGCGGAGTAAAATCATTTATTGACGCAGTTAATTTGGCAAAAACGATCGTACCAAATGAAAGTAAAGCTGCAGCCATTCAAATTATTTTGACAAGATTGAGTGGGAAAGCGAGAAATTTATTCTCCGTCACACCAACTGAATATGACGAAATCACAACTCGGATTAAGTCGAATTGTGAAGAAAAACTAAGTTCTGATTTAGCGTTAGCTAATCTGTCAAATCTAAAATTAAAATCTGTGAACGAGATCGAGAGTTTTACTAAACAACTCGATACTCTGACAGACAAACTAAAGGATACATATATCAGAGAAAAAATTCCTGATGATGTAGCAAAGAAGATGTCCCAAAAAGTGGCTATTCAAACCATTATCAAAGAAACATCATGCAAAGAGACTAAAATGATGTTAAGAATTGGTAAATTCGACAGTCTCCAAGAAGCTATCAATATCTTGGTAGAAAATGAGAAAGTCAACAACAAAGACACAAATGCAGTCATCCTGCATTCTATCAAAAATAATCGTCAACCGCACAACAACAATCAAATAAATTACAGATACGATAATCGTAATTTCACCAACAGAAACCCAATAAGAAATGACAGAATAAACCAAAGGTCATTTTATCAACCTCGATATCAACCGAGATACCCAAATAATGACAATAGAAATTTTAACCAACAGGTACAACAATTTCCAACTAACAGAAATTATAACCAAAATTTCAATAGAAGTACAAATAGTAATTTTAATAGAAACAACAACTCAGCCAGAACGTATCTAGCAAATCAGCAAGACATTCCTCAATTACAAAGACCAATAACTGACAATCAGTATTACCTGCAAAACCAACCGAACAATATTAATCAATTACTGGTACCAGAGACTCAGCCCGTACCAGTTAATAACAATATTACAAATAACCCTACCTATCCACCAACACAAGCAGGAACCTCGAATCCTAATTATTTTTTAGCCAGCCAGTAACAATTGAAAACAGATGTCGACTAACTGGACAATTGTTACGGCCTGGAATACCTATTTTGACAATCAATCTAAATGCTTCAAATTTCATCCAGGTCAGAGTGCACATGACTGGGGATACAATTTGCAATTTAATCATTGATACCGGTGCTGATATTTCGTTGTTTAAAGCACGTAATATCCTCTCGAATCATTATGTAAATACCAATAAGAAAATTAAATTAACAGGAATAACTGAAAATAGTATTAAAACCTTAGGAACAGTTAATACAAAACTATGTCTTAATAACAATATATTTTTAAATCATGAATTTCATTTAGTTACTGCCGACCTACCGATAGTGGCAGATGGTATTTTAGGTCGATATTTTTTGATAAACTATAAGTGTCTGATAGATTACGAATACTGGATACTTACATTTAATATAGGAAATGTACATATATCAATACCTATAGAAGATAATTTGAAAGAAGGCTTCATGATACCAGGGCGTAGTGAAGTCATCAGAAGAATACCATATTTAAATATTTCAGAGGACATGGTAGTCCATTCCGAAGAAATTTTTCCAGGTGTTTTCTGTGGTAACACAATAATCTCACCATGGAAACCCTACGTAAAATTTGTAAATACCAATAATGAACCTTTATACATTGCCTACTCCCAATTTAAACCTACTTTGTGTCATGCAAAGGATTATACTATACTGAGATTAAATAAAAACATACATGACACATATAGACGTACAGAAATTCATAAAAATTTAAATACTGAACAAATTCCCTTGTATGCTAGGGATAAATTCAAAAACTTAATTGATAATTATCAAGACATATTTTGTCTACCGGAAGAAGAGGTAACCCAAAATAATTTTTACTCACAAAATATTGTCCTTAATGACAATGTCCCTGTATATATTCCCAATTATAAAGCTATACATACCCAACATGAAGAAATAAATAGACAAGTGAATAAGATGTTAGAGAGTAATATAATTGAACCCTCAGTTTCATCATATAACTCTCCAATTCTTCTTGTACCCAAAAAATCCAATGATATAAATAAAAAATGGCGTTTAGTGGTTGATTTCAGACAGCTAAATAAAAAAATTTTAGCTGACAAATTCCCGCTACCAAGAATCGACGACATTTTAGACCAACTTGGAAGAGCGAAATATTTTACAACACTAGATCTCATGTCAGGATTTCATCAAATACCCCTAGACAAGGAATCTAGAAAATTTACAGCATTTTCAACACAAAACGGACATTATCAGTATACTAGATTACCATTCGGATTAAACATAAGCCCGAATAGTTTTCAACGCATGATGACTATCGCAATGGCAGGTTTAACTCCAGAATTAGCATTCATCTATATTGACGATATAATAGTTATAGGATGCTCAGTTAATCACCATCTTTCAAATTTAACTACAGTGTTTGAACGATTAAGATTCTATAATCTAAAACTTAATGCTCAAAAATGTAAATTTTTCAGTACAGAGGTTACTTTTCTGGGTCATAAAGTAACAGAACACGGCATGTTGCCAGACGACTCCAAATTTAGCGCTATCGCAAATTACCCAATACTAAAAAACTCCGATGAGGTAAGAAGATTTGTGGCATTCTGCAATTATTACAGAAAATTCGTACCAAATTTCGCAACATTAGCACATCCCCTTAACCAACTTCTTAAGAAGAACACGAACTTTATTTGGACATACAATTGTCAAATAGCTTTTGACACATTACGAAATTTACTAATGTCACCAAAGTTACTTCAGTATCCAGATTTTTCAAAAGAATTTATATTAACAACTGATGCTTCAGATATAGGATGCGGAGCAGTACTCTCACAAGAAACACGCAAAGGAAATTTACCAATAGCTTTTGCGAGCAAAACATTCACCCAGGGTGAAAAGAATAAACCAATTATTCTAAAAGAACTAACAGCGATACACTTGGCCGTTAACTATTTCAAACCTTATTTGTATGGTAAAAAGTTTATAGTTCGAACAGATCATAGACCATTGGTTTATCTGTTCGGAATAAAAAATCCTAACTCTAAGTTAACAAGAATACGTCTAGATTTAGAAGAATACGAGTTTACAATTGAGTACATAACAGGAAAGTCGAATGTAGGTCCTGATGCGTTGTCACGAATAGTAACAACAAGTGACGATTTAAAACAAATAAAAGTGCTGAAAGTTAATACGAGATCTATGACTCGAAAACCACATATTAACCCAAATAACGAGAATATGGAACAACAGCATGTATCTAGAGAAATTGATCACCTCTCTACATATATGACAAATAATCCATCTGAAACGAATAAACTACTTAAAATTGAAACCATTGTAGACAGAAACGAATTGAAATTTACAGTGAAAAAGAATAATAAAATTATTGCCCAGATTAATCAACAAGTGGTGAATGGAAGTTCTTCTAAAATTGGAAGAATTATTGACGAAAATGAATCAAAGTAAAATAGCGATATCAAGCAATGACGAAATATTTAAGAAAATATCTATGGAAAACTTTAAAAATATTGCAAATACACAAGTGTATTCTATACAAATTATTATATACAAACCACCAACCTTTGTAACTAAACTATCAGAAATTCAAAAAATATTATATAACTATCATAATACCCCTACAGGAGGACATATAGGTCAGCATAGATTATACCTTCAAATAAGAGAAAGGTATAAGTGGAATAATATGAAAAAATCAATCGCTGAATTTGTAAAAGCTTGTGAATCATGTAAACGAAATAAAGTAATAAAACACACTAAGGAAAAACAGATTGTAACTACTACTCCATCAGCTCCATTTGAAATTATATCTATAGATACAATAGGCCCCTTACCTAAAAGTAATAATAACAATAGATATGCGGTTAGCATTCAATGTGATTTAACAAAATATATTGTATTAATTTCAGTACCAACAAAAGAAGCGAATGTTATTGCTAAAGCACTTGTTAATGAATTCATACTTACCTATGGAACTTTTCTAGTATTACGTTCTGATCAGGGAACAGAATATAATAATGAAATTTTCGAACAAATATGTAAAATGTTGAAAATAAAACAAAAATTCAGTACTGCTTATCACCCTCAAACAATTGGCTCGTTAGAAAGAAATCATAGGTGTTTAAACGAATACCTAAGATCTTTTGTTAACGAACATCAATCTGATTGGGATGATTGGCTAAACTTTTATGCATTTAATTATAATACAACACCACATTCAGATCATGGATTCACTCCACATGAGTTGATATTTGGAAACAAAGCAAGGTTGTCTCAAGAAATTTTTGAATTCGGAGTAGAACCAGTATATAATTTTGAACAATACAATAAAGAATAAAAATTTAAATTGCAAAAATCAAATGAAATCACAAGGAATAAATTAATTGAGCAGAAGATAAAAAGAACTATTGCAGCAGAAAACAATGTCAATCCAATTCAATTGAAAATAAATGAATCAGTCTATTTAAAAATAGAAAACAGACGAAAATTAGATCCATTTTACGAAGGACCCTATTTAGTAGAAGAATTGTTAGATCCAAACTGTAAAATAAAAAACCCGAGAACAAATCATTCAATGATAGTTCACAAAAACAGACTAATCAAAATTCAACAAGATAATTCTCAACAACCTATCAAAAGTTAGTAAATAAGTTATTGAAACCGCAGACCATTGTTACAATATACCAACAGTTTTGGAAAATATAATTTTATAAACCTATATAAAGTCTATACAATATTTGTAACATTGAAAGAAGCCAAGGAATAATCAATCCATAATTTGAATACTAAGAATGATTTCATTTTATTACATCATTCTCCCGAAGAGGGATGGTGTAGTATGATTTCCAAACCCCATTTCCAAATCTCATATTAAATCCCATATTTCATATTTCATATTCCATATATCATTCCATGAACCATTTTAAATCCATCTCCAAAACCCATCCTCATAAGCAGTTTCATAATGTTTCTTAATGACTCATGCGCATATACTTCGATTTACGATTCCCATGAAACATTCTCCAAGCGCAACTGCATAATTTCGTTAATTGCCTTTCCCCCACACTCAGCCATAAAAACTAGCAACGCGCGCTAACGATATGAATGCATTCTTACATCATGTCGTGCGCAGCTAGAGGCAATAAACTAAAATCAAAACAAGACCTAATTCTATTCCGTTGAAATACGCGATGAGGTTTCCCATGAAACCGATATGCGCGCTTACGAGCGCAGTAAGCATTTTTATTCTCGACCCCAATCCCATCGAACACTGCATTCGATTGATTGGCAATTTCTCTATGACTTGGTTTCTTCCAATGCATTCTTAAGGAACTATAAACAAAAACTATTATATATAGAGATACTTCGACTTAGAAGCGAGAGGCAGTAAAAGTTGAGTCGAGTATGATGAGTACAGTCAGTATGTTCGTGAAGTTCAAGTTAAACAGCAACTGTTAATAAAATGGTTAAAATAAAACTTATTAAATAGTTCTAATCCCCGCTTATTATTTGAATCGCATGCTGCAGGAACCTAACGACGACGGGATCAATTTTGTAGAGCTCCAATACCCGGACGAGAAACGAGTGAGGTATGGAGTCATAAGCCTTCCTGTAATCGATGTAGGCCATACTTAGGTTCCGCTGGTTATATACCGCCTGGCCGACTATGGCTGCGTCGATGATGGCCTGGTCTTTGCAGCCATGCGTATCTTTCCTGCATCCTTTCTGCTCTTCTGCGATGATGTGATGCTGTTCGCAGTGAGCAGAAACTTTGGCGGTAATTATGCTGCTCAGTATTTTGTACAGACTCGATAGGCACGTTATCGGTCTGTACTTTGATGGGTTCAATGTGTTGCTGTCTTTCGGGAGGAGGAAGGTGACGCCACGGGTGGCGAATTCAGGAAGGTTGTGTGGGTCACGTAGCACCTTGTTGAAGCACTCAGCTATCTTTGGATGTGCGACGGTCAGCTTCTTGTGCCAAAAGTTCTGGACACCATCGGGGCCCGGTGCTGCCCAGTTCCTCAGGTACCGCGAGGCTTCGCGGACATCGTTCTCTCCGACGATGATAGCTGGCATCTCTCCAATTTCACCACAACTCTCCTCCTCCCGTCTTAACCACATTTGCCCGTCGCGATGTTCTACTGGGGTCACCCAAATACCAGCCCAGAAGTTCGTCACATCGCTAATATCTGGCAAACCTTCGCGGTAGTCGGGCTTCTCGTCGCTAATGTGGTCGTAGAACGCTTTTTCGTTATCTCTGAACATCCGATTTTGTTCCTGGCGCTTTGCAGAGTCAGAGTAACGTTTCAGCAGTTTAGTTAGGACGCTCAATTGCTGTACCAGTGTGTCGAGTTTTTCCGTGTCGAGTTTTTCCGTGAGCTCCCAGCTGGCGAAGTTCAGTAGGCCGCACGGTGCCCACGATCACAGCAACTTGGCGACATAATTTCGCCGATCTGCTGCCTCTTTTGTACGCCATCAGTCTTCCAATTGCGGCGCGCTTGTTTAGGATCCATTGCTCCAATCTCCTTCGCCATGGAGGCTCACGCCTTTCACGGAGATGTTGGAGCAGTCCACCTCTTGGCCTAATACGGTATCCTAAACTTTTGGCGGTCGCCACAGCAGCACAGTAAACTTTCTGTTGCAGCTCCTCCATGTTCTCAGCATCAACCAAGTGCAGCGGAAGAACGTGCTCGTTCATGAGCTTTACTGCGTTTGTCAGCCTGCGGGAATGCTGCAACTTCGGGATCCTGGGGCGCGACAAAGGGTCCGTGTCGCGGAACTGTGAGATCGCCTCGTCGTAATGGAAGACCAGATCGCGTAGTAGTTGTTGATCTGGCTGTGGATCTTCCGGCTCGGGGGGTTGTTGTACTGTGGCCTCCACTGGTGCTGATTCGCGTGCCCCACTCGCGAATGAATTGCTCAGCCGTACTGAACTTCGTCTCGACACATCGTTTGCTCTGCTTGTTCTGGAGCTTAGTTCTCTCTGCACCTGCTGCTTGATCTCGTCGACTTGCGTTTGGGAGAGCATATTGTTGCGTACAATCGCTCTACGCCTCGCGTTCATCGCGTTTTGGTCAAGCCTCCCGACGAACTCTGGATACGCTTCCTCGAACATTGCGAGTATTCGAGGGCGACCGCTCATGTCCGTCTCCAAAGCAGTGCAGATGTAATAGGCGCGGATCACGAATTCGTTCATTTCGTGTGTCCACATGATCCGTCGCCTAGTAGTACCCACAAGTGTGGACGACTGTCGTCTGACAGTCGCAACACGCCTCGTAGGCGCAGCGTTTCGTTGGTGATGTCGATGGCTGCTGTTTCCGTGTGGCAGTAGCTCTTCGGGTTGAACCCGGCTGGTGGCCCGCTCTTGCACATCGCCCTCCAGCCGCTGGCCGCTCGCTCTCACGCCCGTTCCAGGACCAGCTCCAGTTCGGGGACCCTCCTCGGGTGATCGCATTCGTAGTATTCGTCTTGACCTTAGCTCCATTGTCTGGGTGTATCTCCTTTGCCCGGGAGACAGCGGGTTGGCAAGGCCTCCATGACTCGGGAGGCCTTCCCCGGGAGAGATATAGCGCTCTGACTCGCTCGCACCCCCTCACTTAGCCACTTTCGACACCCGTTCTCGGAGCCAAGACCAGGTGTGTGTTTCCAGTTCACCCCCGATCTAAAAATGTCGTCATATGATCTTCGTGGAGGCGTGAGATAGGAACATTTGAGACCAACAGGCAGGCTCCTACCCTATTTTTTTTTTTTCCCAAAATATATTTTTTATTAAGGCACATGTGGCGTTAGCCTGACGGGGCGACTAAGTAAAAGTTTATCGATCGCTAGGAGGGATATGAAACGGGGACACAACGAAGGAAACATCATTAAACGTTGACATTGGCGTTTCTGAGGAACAGGTATAGTAAAGCAGAAGATCAGGATCCCGGCTACCTAAGATCCTATCCTACCCTATGTTGATCCCCATTTGAGAATTTTTTTTTATGTTAACGGTTTTTATTTCAATTTTAAACATCAGATACATTGTACAATTTGTTTACGTTTCACAATTTTTTTTCTCCTTTTCTTTATACCGCTACCTAATTCTATATGTTACAGGATGCCGTTTTCCCGCGGCCGTCTCGGGGTTAAAATGTTAATCGTTAGTTGGGAAGGGATCTTAGTCTACACTAACCTAACTTAATCTAAACTATACCGATTACCCGCGGTATTCTCGGGATTAACCTACAGCACACTGACATTTCCTCACTCACACAACCATACGCTCATCCAGTCATCCATTACAACACATTCACCCGATCACCAAACTCTTTTTTATTAAATATTCCTAAATTCCTTCTTTTATCGTATAACAGTTTCTGAAAATTTGCCACATTCCCTTCAGAAAAATTTCTGATGTTGTATTCGACAGCTACTGTTACTAACCACAAACAGGTTTTACTCTGGAAACTTTTAGAGTGTATATCTTTTGTTATTATTTCTCCAGGATCACTAATATTCACATTTGCATTCGATGTTTAACCGAATCTATCAGACCACATGTTGCACATAAATTATTATCAATTCCTCTAATATTGTGTTTAAACATTTTCTCTTTGGTTGGAACAATGTCATTGAACATTAAAAATAGAGCTTCTTTGGTATTCGAATCGATATATGATTTGTTCAAATTTCCCCACATCATCTCCCAAGGATTGTTTGGGAATTTTGTTTGAATATTTGGGACAGTATTTTTACTGCTACGAAGAAAGGAATATATCGATTTAGTTGATATCCCATCCTGCTCGGCCACTTCAAGAGAATTTGCAACCCATTCTAGTGCATTTCTTGTCACTGTTCGGTTCTTTTGAGCTAACATAAAATTATCTTTTCCTCTGTTTTGATGCGAAAGAATGTTTCTTATAAATAGTGCTTTTGTTTTGCTTTCTACATCTACCAAGGACAGACCACCTCGAGCAACATCTAAATATAGTTGATTCATTTCTACTTTATATAACCCCAGACCTTTGAAGATGAATTTACGGCAAATTATTTTAATTTCCGCAATGTGACAGTTATTTGGAGGATAGATTTGCGACAAATACCACAATTTCGAAAGAATCAGATTATTCAATATCCAAGCTTTCTGAAAAATGTTTAAGTTTCGTTTCTGATGAATCACAATAAGATATTTTATTGTTTGAATAATCTAAGAGTGGTTATGATCGACAGTATCTTTGAAACTATCATGTATGTCTATTCCTAGAATTTTCAAAGATAAGACCTCTTTGAGAACATGTGGACCTGAAAAACAGTTGTTTATTCTCATATATGCGGATTTTCTTGTATTCAACTTAATTCTAGCATATATGCTAAAATAGTTGATCAGCTCCAGGACCTTATCGAATTCGTGGTTGTTTCGAATAACTATGTTAATATCGTCTGCATAGGCAATAACCTTGACAAAGCTATTGTCTATGAGCACTCCTTGCACGTTGTCATATAGTATTCGAATCAGGGCTTCAATATAAAGTACGAATAAAGCCATGCTAAGGGGACAACCCTGTCGTACGGATGAGCTAACTGGAATATTGCTGGTCAAAAACCCGTTAAATAAAATTTTTGACGAAGAATATTTGTAAAGATTACGGATACACGTCACAAAAACTTGAGGTAAACCAAATCTTGCGAGTACCAGCCATAAAACATTATGATCAACTCGATCAAAAGCTTTATCTAAATCTAAGCTCACAAGAAGCATTTTGAACCTTTTTGACTGTTTTGCTTTGATTGTCAGATTTCTAAGTATTTTGATGTTAGAAACACAAGATTTCCCTGGTAAACAAGCTGCTTGGCCTGGTCCGATTAATTTAGGCAGCAAAGACTGAAGTCGGTTCATCAGAATTTTAGTGAAAAGCTTGTAATCGCAGTTCAACATACTAATTGGTCTTCTGTCAGATAACTCAAATGATTTTCCCTTTTTCGGTATTAAAGTAATAATACCTTCAACAAAACTAGGTGGAGGTGATGCACCCGACAGATACAAATTGAATAAATTGAGCAGGTCATATTTAATTTCTTCAAAAAACAAGGAATAAAATTCATACGTAAGTCCATCTGGACCTGGACTTTTTTTCCTGCTAGTTTGCTGTAGGACATGGGACAACTCATCTAACTCAATTGGTCTACACATCTCCAGATTTTCCTCCATGGTAATATGAGTGTTGATGAAACTCAAAACATTTTCTACGGCAGGATGAAAGGTATTATCATTTTTGAAAAGTTTTGAAAAATACTCCTCTCAAAATGGTTTGAGTTTACTGGGCTTTGATGTAATTTCTCCATCAACTGCAAGTTTCATTGTGTTTTTACCATAGTTATTAACAATCTTCTTTGATATATTTTTTTTTATCTTCGCTTATTTTTCGTCGGCCTATTTCCGCCACTTCAGTGCCAATCACCGACATCAGGGAGGCGACTCCACCTGTTCCTACCTATCAGACTCAACAACTCATGAGCCGGGCCAACTTCTTTTACTTCCCCTCCGAAGGAAGACGTAACCAGAGATTTTTCGCCTCAGAAAATTCCAACGACGCCAGCTGGGATTGAACCCAGGCCGATCGGATTGTGAGGCTGTTACGCTAACCACACAACCACTGGCGCCGTCATCTTCTTTGATATTTGAAAAAGACTAATTTTTTCATCATTCAATATTGAGTCACTTGATACTTTAAGTTTGAGATTGTTGGTACGATATTAATTAACCTTACCCTGATAAATGAAAGTTCCCCAGAGACATCCCTCCCATTCTTATGCTCTTCTGATATTTCCTTCAGACAGCCATACAGAAAACTTTTGGATGATTCTATCTGTCGGTTTATTTCAAAGGATTTTGCCTTAAAAAAGGATTTGACTTTTGGTTTGAAATGTTCATTCCACCACCTAGAAAAGTTTTCTAAATACACAGTTCTGTTTCTCAAATCGCGAATCACGGGTAAAAACTCATCGTAAATGGTCTCATCACATAGAGTCGAGGGATTTATCTTCCAGGACCCTCTCCCAATAGGTGTCACTTCTGAATTGGAATCAACTTTATATTTTAATAACAATGCGTGATGGTCAGAAAAACTCGTAGCATTGGATTCTATAGTATCAACACAATTAAGAAAATCTTCTTGTGCATATATTCTGTCCAGTCTCGACATGGAATCACCTCTATAAAAGGTATAAACAGTTTTTTTCATTCTAATCTTTGTCGATGTCAATGTCGACAAGATCAAGCTCATTTATCAATGTTTTCAATCCATAGCATATATTTTTCACCACCCCATTGGAATCACTCTTCAAAATAATGCAATTGAAATCTCCTAAAATTATGTTCGGTTGTTCAGTTGAGAGATGTGGTATTATTTCTTCTGAAAATAAAGCATCGCGTTCTTTACGATATTTCGAGCCAGAATGAGCATATATATTAATGAAGTTCAATCCTTCTATTGATACAGACAGTATTCTCCCACTAGGATGCATCAAAACATTAGAAAATTCAATTTTTTTTCGGATAAGAATTGCTGTTCCATTACATTCATCACTCGAATTGACAATGGAAAGATGGCTAGGCAGGAAAGCAAAGTTCTCAAATGCAACTTCTTGCAAAAAAACAAAATCAATGTCATTGTTCCAAACAAAGTCTTTCAATAAACCACGCTTAACGGCGGACGTAATTGCGTTGATATTAATGGTAGCTATTTTCCTTGAAAACATGTCTGTCTAATAAAATAGGAACAGCAAGAAAACTTACTATTTACTTTGTCTTCTTTGCTTCTTGCAGTTCACTATCTTCTCGACGGTGTGACCTTTCTGCTGACCTTCGGTCGCCAAATTTTTTGTTGTCCTGCTTCTTCTCCGTTGTGCTACGGTCGTCGTCGCTGCCCGATTTTACCTTCGCTCGCTTCAGCTTCGTTTGTCGATCCGTTTCGGAAATATTCTCGTTCATGTGTTCGTTCGATTCATCGGAAATTGTATTGACTGCTTTCTCATTGATGTCGTTTACGGCTATCTGCGTTGCTGTGATGGGTGTATTACGGGTGGTTGACGGGGTGGCCGGGATGGCCAACGTAGACGCTTGAGATGGTAGTGGTGAGTTTGACCTTGACGATGCTTTGTTACTGTCGGTCATTGCACCGCTTCCATTCTTTTGACCTAGCGGAGTCATTGTAAGCGAAAGGGGTTCGCTGTTATCAATGATCGGTTTTCTTCGTGACACTCCAGTGGGTTGATATCCATCAGCTTTCTCACTGTTTTTCGAGATGGCCGCCAGTTTTGGACATTTCGATTTTACATGACCTTCTTCCCTGCAGAAAAAGCATTTGTTTTTCAGCCCGTCGTAGAATATACGGGCTCGAAAATGACCGATGTAAATATGCGCTTGGATTTCTTTCGACACCTCCATGTGGACTCCTCTGATTCCCGTGAAAATGTTAACCTTCATCTCATTGGGGAACTTTTCTCGCACGTGTTGTCGGATTGTCCCATATTGTCCCAGTACGTACTGGATCTCACGATCATCAATCTCCGGAGGAAGATTAAAGATTCGCACGTACCTGAAGATCCGCGAAGCCTGGTCAATCGAAACTTGTGCCGTGGTTTTGTCCTCGTACCAGAACACGTAATGTTCTTCCGTTTCCGCCATGAACTCCGTAAATGTATTTTCGTCTACAAATTTAATGTAGAACTGGCCACCATTCTCATCCTTGTAGATGCTGTGGATGCTCGCTGCCGAAATTCGAAAATTATCCATTGAAAATCTCAACACTTCCAAATACGAAGGTGTCTTGCTTCCCGGTCCGAAATTAAGTTTCACCGTGTTCTTTCGCACGCTATTTGCCATTTTCACTCTTCCTTAGTAGAAAGATTCCGCTTAAAAAAATTATCACTATCGCAAAAAACAATAGCCACCGAAGGCTATTGTTTAAAGTTTAAAGATCGCACTTTGTTGGACACACTCTATAAATACGTCTGTATCGCGCGAGCTCACGTCCGCGAATGAACAAATGATACAACTAGGGGGTCTTCGTAGCCACATTGATTGCGCGTTCGCTTACTAAGTTCAAATCGTGAGTTCAAAACTCAAGGCCCTCAATTAACCGTCTTTGTGTGGTCATAGAGCAGGGATTGCCAAACGGTAGTCCGCGGTCTACCGGTCACCCGCGTAGGTATTCCAAGGCGCCCGCCAGCTGGTCTAGGATTGTGTCACCTCCAAACGCAGTGAATTAAATATCCCTCCATTTTTTGCCGTGATCATTTCATAAAGTGTTAATGCTTAATGAAGATTGCGAATACGAGTTTTAATGAATTATTGTTATTTTTATTTCAAAACTATGATTAGTAACGTAAATAATTTTGCAGATTTCTTTCAAGGAATATAGTCATGAATAGAACAACAGTGATGAATATTGGACACATATGTAATTCTAGTTGAACCGATCTTTGCTCGTTAGCTCTATTTTACTGTTATATATAGTCGAGTGAAAGTTATCGGCATAATTTTTTAGCTGTATGATTTGCTTGTTGCATTCCTGATATTTTCCTTTGGGAAACATTTCGGCAACGTTTCAAAACATGCAATTTGCAACATACCGTTCTGAATCATATTTCGGACGCTTAAGGCATATGATGCAGAAAATAGATCTAAACTTTATGCACAGGTTCGTTAGTTCGTTAGTTCGATATGCTTTTAAGCTTTCTACTTTGGTACCTATTTGATTGAAAACGTAAAAAACTCATCGAATAAAATGCTTTTCGAATCAAGCGAATAAGAATCAAACTTCGGACACCATTTATAAAAAAAATCAAATTTCGCACAGATTGAATTCAAATTTCGGACACTTTATTTTGTAATTTTTTGAACGAAAATTACATTACACTTGGTTATATTTTATAGTCAACTGCGAAACACTTACCAAGCAATCACAGTAACCTGATAACGATGATGAGAAATGATGAAACACGAGAGTAATTTAAATATTGGTGAAGGGGTAAATTCTACGTGCTCACGATAAGCAAACGTCAAACACAAACGAGAATGAGTGAATTTTGGATCTTGGATGGATTTTTTTCTTCATGTAATAATTCAAATGTAATTCTCAAATGAAGTGATAGTGAAACCAAGGGATTACTCTAAAGAAGCAATTGTGATATTAATTTTATAGTTATATAATCAGTGCATCAAGTATTTCAAGATATTAGAACAAAGTGTCCGAAATATGATGTTGTCCGAAATATGATTCATAACGGTATGACGTTCGAGAAAGAACTCGATTCTATCAATTTACAAAATTTGAAAATTTACTCGGGGTGATTGTTCTAGGGATCGAATTGACCGTTCGATTCGATTTACATAATAAGTACAAATATTTCCGATAGATAGTTCTTATTAATGAAACGGATAGCAGTTTGTCCGGATACCGGATACCAGACATCCAGTAAGCTTTGAGGTCAGATTGCCTAATATTCGGCTCTTTATTTGCAAATATGAAGCTGCAGAGCTAAAAATTGTTTACATTTTATAGAGCAATAAACGCAATCTTACAAAAAAAAAAAATGAACTGTGATTAAAGAAATATTGAACAGATTTATTTTTTCTGTTAAGTATTTTCTCTTAAAATTACGAAATTTTTGTGGATATATTGAAATAATTTTAATACTAGTCGAGTAACAGTAAGTACTACGAATTCAAATAAGCAAAGAACATCAATCAATTATTTTTATTCATGATTACAAAACCTGAAACTGTCTTCAGGGACGATAATCTGATAGAAGTACGAGGGTAGTCCGATAAGTACTAAGCCTACAAAAAAACAAAAAATTTGGAAAAGTGATGATTTATTTCTCAACATAGTCTCTTTTTAGCTCGATACACTTGACCCAGCGATGCTCCAACTTCTTATTCCATCTGAAAATACGTTTTCTCGAGGTCTGCAAAGTAGGCCTCCGTGGCGTCGTTGACCTCCTCATTCGACTGAAATTTCTGCCCGGCGAGTAACTTTTTAAAGTTTGGGAACAAAAAAAAAGTCGCACGGGACTAAATCTGGAGAATACGAAGGATGGGACAGCAGTTCCTAGTGCAATTTGACCAATTTGGCCGTGACGATGGCGGAATTTACACTTTTCTAATATCCGCGGACACGCCCGATTCCACACATGGTCAAAATAAAACAACGAGTCCAATTCGGCGGAAATTTTGGCAGTAGCCGTTTACGAGAATGTACTACACGATAAGTGTGTCGCATAGTTGCAAAACCGGCCAACTTCACAAGTTTGAGAAATTCGTTTTTTTCGTTTTTTTAAACCTTAGATACATTTTTCCAGTAGTGAGAAACAGCACCAATATCGTTCAATTCCCTATAAAAACATGCGTTTGAAAATCATGCAAATCATTGCAACTAGGCGACACAAGTAATCTCTCTTGCGATACTGACACCACCGGGTGATGAGGCTAAGTACTTATCGGACCGCCCTCGTACACTTACTTCACCACAAAGCAAAAAGGATGAAACTGAATTAAACCTTACACGTGAAGCTCATGGCACCTTTTGGAACAGTTTCAATGAAATGGCAAATGAAAATTATATTCAGTTTCCATTTAAAGCAAATCCATTACTAATGAAATCGCCTGTTATGTGAAAACATTTCGAATCGATCGCAATCACATTTCTTATGTTTGGTGGTCACCAAACTCTAACTGGTACCCCCAATTGACAAGGTTGAAAAATCGAAAGAATGTTCTCTGAAGCTGGCCTGGTGTACGAAGCAAAGCGTAATCGGCCGGTGTAAAAAAATATAATAAAAGTAATAGTGATAATAAATCAATGTTATGAATGAATATTAACTTAATTTAAAAAAAAGTATGTTTGATTTTGTGTTAATTAGATATTATTGATTTTTCTTCTAATATCTGTTATCCGGTTGGATAGTATGACCTAGAGATGGGTGAAACGATTCATTTCAGTGAAGGACTCAGATCCATGCGCTCAATGAAAAGAGCCGGCTCATTTGAGCGGCTCGATGGTTCTTTACAAGAAATGCTTCATTCAGATATGTAAAGAAGAAGTGCAGAGAATAGTAAAAATATTACTTTACTGAAGATTTTCTCTGATATATTTCCATCACAACAATCTTCTTTGCTTTTTTATTTATCAACATTATCTTTTCAATGTTATATGATGAAAGTCTACTACATCTTAAGCTGCAAACTTGTCCTGCTTTCGGAAAACCTCGCTCACATGGTACTGAAGTCGCCGTAAAACATAATATTTTCAAAAGAAAAAGTAGAGTAGCGGAGAGATAGATTTCCTTTCATTACACCAATGCAAGGGTCGTTTATTCTCAGCAAACGTGATTCCGCTAAATATTTATCTACAATAGATATTGCAGCAGCTTTTGGATCATGTGAGGATCGAAGATGCATCAAACTCCTCCCATACAGATGACCGCCCTTCATAACCAACGATTTATGATAGTCTCGTAGGCGTGTATTCTATTGATGTCATTTTTAGCGTCCTTATCAACGACTGGTGTGCATAGTAGGACTTTCTGTTATCCCCCAAAACCTTGCTGCTTGGAACGAGTATCTAGCAGTATTGGTTAGGCTACTAATTCATCTGACTCTAGATTTGCATTGGGCTCGCAGCAAACAGTCTTTGTGATTGTGGCGATGGCTACCACGACATCGAGCATGTTGTCTGGTCGTGTATCCGGTTCCATACTGCCCGCTCTCAGCTTTCCAGAGCATTGAGCGCACTAGGCAGACAATCGATTATCCCCGTCCGGGATATCTTAGGTAGCCGCGATCCTGATCTTCTGCTTCAGAAACGCCGATTTTTTTTTTATCCAAAATATATATTTTTATTAAGGCTCATGTGGCGTCAACCTGACGGGGCCAGGAGTTCAATATTTCGACAATGTTTGCCTTATAACTATGTTAGTAATATGTAACCGATTACTCGCGGTTGGCTCAAGGTTAGTATTACAAGTGTTTTCGTAATTGTGATGTTGCTGTCTCCAATGCTCTGTACCTGTGCCCGACACGGGATACTTCCTATTGGGAAAACGCCGGTGTCAACGTTTAATGATGTTTCCTCCGTTGTATCCGTATCATATCCCTCCTATCCGATCGATAAACTTCTCCTTAGTCGTGGCAATACATATACATACTCTTTACAGATACACAGGTCGAAGGTTGTGCAGGCCACTGAACATTCAACAAGAGCCAAAGGTTGTACCGCTCATGACAACTCTGCACGAGCTGAAGATTGTACCGCCCAGTGACTATTCTACCCTGGATTCCTCGAGTCAAGAGAGATGCACCACGATTGATATAAGGTACAGACTAGGGGGGCGTCGCTGATTAATGGTCAGTTGCACCCCAATAGGAAGTATCCCGTGTCGACCACACACACATAGTACTGGAGACTGCAATATCCCAATTATGAGAATCTTTGTAATACTAACTTCGAGCCAACCGCGAGTAATCGGTTACATACTACTAACATAGTTGTAAAACAAAAATTGTCAAAATATTGAACTCCCGGCCCCGTCAGGCTAACGCCATTTGTACCTTAATAAAATATATATTTTGAAAAAAAAAAGATTTTCAATCGAAATCAATTCATTACAGAGAACCGGCTCAAATGAGCGGCTCGTGAGCGCTCGCCCATCTCTAGTATGACCTATGATTTTCCTCTAATTAACCCCCGTATACTCGAGCATACGGTCTCACTGACCGAGAATCAATCATTTTGTTTTGAGAAGGCTGAATTAATTTTTTTTATTCTTTATTTGAGAGGTTTTCAGCCTCCTGGGCTGGTTCGCCTCTTTATCGACGGCATTGCCGCAAGGTTTCGTTGGGAACAGATTGCACATAAAATTATCACATAAAAATTGGACGTAAAAATTAAACACATATAAATCCTTTTGCGAGACATGACTTAACAAAGAACTTGTTGTTTGCTTGTTGGACCAGATGGCATGGATGTCCTCGGACCATGGCTTCAGGCCGTGGAGAGGAAGCCGTGCCGTTGAAGATGCCGACGTGTTCTTATTCCCCTTCATCGTGGAGGGGAAGGAACAAGGATCTTCTTGACTGATCCATTGTTCAGACGCTAGATCTTAAAAAATAGTTCGGCATCTTTTAGGTAGCAGACAAGCGCTGCTACTCTTGCTGGGTCGTCCTTCAAGATGTCTCTTACACTCCCGCTGATTCCATGCAGGTTTCGCAGATCATCGAATTTCGGGCAACCACACAAGAAGTGCTCGACGGAGTTGTGGATTTGGCAGAGGTCGCAGAGTAGATGGAAGGGTCCTCTATTGAATCCGTGTGAGACCGAGCAGTGACCGGTCCTCAATCTGGACAGGATTCGTTGTTCTCTCTTTCCTTTAACATCGTCAAACTTGACAATCGTGCCCTTGACTTTTCTGAGGAATTGCCCCCTCTCTGCAAACCACCTTTGCGGAAAGGTGCGGAAAAAGTTGGTGATCCACAACTTCACATCATCAAGCGGCACATCCCGAGTGAAGAACAGTCTGGTGTGACCGATTCCGGCAAATTGGTCGGCCGCTTCATTCCCTGCGATGCCGTTGTGTCCGGGGACCCACATGAGCACAGTGTCGGGCAATATGTTCTTCCTGATGGCCTATACCCATGGATGTTTGGACCTGGTCGCACCGATGGCATCAATGGCGCTTGCCGAATTGGAGACGACCAACAACGGCTTGTAAGATGAAGTTGTAGTTTCCTCGAAGATGCCGGCCACTTCGGCCGAGAAGACCTGGCAGATGTCCGCGAGTTTCTTGCTGGAAATCAAACTATTATTATTATCGCTTACCCCAAATCCAACTCCCGATGGTCCTTTTGAGCCGTCCGAGTATCTGATCTCGTGGAGACGGTATTTTTCTGCTATGATGGCCTTGAAATATTCTAGCAGAACGATCGAGCTCGCCCTGGCTCGAAAGTTGTCCTTAATACCGTTCTTGACGAGAACAGTTGGGAACCTCCAGTCGTTCGCACCAAACCAGGATTGTTTTGCCACTGGGGGGAGGTTGGCGTGCGCCACCCGCCGCAGGATCGTGTTGCTAAGGGCGGTCAGGTGGGTCTCCCCTCTACCGCTGGTTTTCGACAAGAAACTGGCAGTCCTGGCTACGATCGCCGAGTCTATGATCAGATCGAAAGGAGGTTCTCCAATTTCGGCGCAGACAGAGGCAGCTGGTGTTGATGGTAGGAGACCGGAGACAGTCCGTAGTGCTTTGTTGTAGGTCGGTGCCAGAGATTTTGGGAGCTTGTCTCCAGCCAAACACGTCAGTTCAAGGCCATAGGTGAGGCGGCTGCTGATGATGGCTTTGGCCACCCGTAGCCGAATATTTCTGTTGTTGCTCCGGTGCGGTTTGGAAATGGTTTTCAGAAGGTTCAACCGGGTGGCACAGCTCTTCTTAACTTCCTCGAAATGGCGGAGGAAGTTAAGTTTTTGGTCAACAAACACTCCAAGGATATTTAGCGTTTTTCGGCGGGGAATGTTGTTTTTGTATAGCTGGACCCTGGAGTTGGGACCCTGATGTCTATCGCTGCAAATCACCATATGGCCGCTCTTCTGCGCTGAATGTCTAAATCCTCTCTCGGCCGCCCACCGGCCGATGGCATTGGTAGCTGCCTGTATCCTGATGCGTGGAATCCTATGGGTGTCACCCACTGCCATCAGAAGAATGTCGTCCGCGTAGACAAACACGAAGACTCCCCCAGACAGGACCTGGAACAGGCTATTCATGGCGACGAGAAAGAGGGTGACGGCAAGAACAGAACCTTGAGGTACTCCTGTTTCCTCGTGGAAAGCTCGGGAACTGATGTTACCAATTTTGACCTCAAAGGTTCGGCGTGTGGCGAAGTTCTTGATGAAGTGCAGTAATTTCCCGTCAACGCCCCAATCTGCCAGAGTTTTCAGCACTAACGGGATCCATGTTCTGTTGTATGCCTTTTCTAGGTCCAGTGCTACCATCTCCATGTGCTGACGGTTCCTGTTGGCTTCGGCTATCACGTCTCCGAGGGTCACGAAGTAATTGTTGGTGCCCATACCCGGTCGGAAGGCGAACTGTCGATAGTCCAATTACGGTTAGAAAGGTGACCAGGGTCTATTCGCCATTCTTTCCAGGATCTTGGATGAACAGGAGGTTAAGGAAATCGGACGGTAGCCTTTCACGTTGTTGCTGCTTTGACCGACCTTAGGTATGGGTATTACTAGGGTGTGTCTCCAACCCTCGGGAAATTCGTGTGTATTCCACAGGTCGTTAAAGATGCTGAGAAGGGTGGACTGTCCGAGCTGAGACAACTATTTCAGCATCTTATAGCCGATACCGTCAGGGCCAGTTGACTCACCTTTTGCGGAACGTTGGGAAACAGAAAGTTCCTCGATGGTGAAGTTCCGGTTGAGAGGATTATTAGAACGACTCATAGGGACCACAAAGTTGCTGACTGAAGTGATACCCGCTCCCTGTCGACGGATGAAATCGGGCTCATATTCGGAGATCGAGGACAATCCCGCGAAATATTCGCCGAGCGTGTTCGAAGTATCTACCGGATCGCTGAAGGTTATACCATCCACTTGAAGAATGGGATTGTGTGGCCTTCTCTTCCCATTTAGTGCATTTACTCTGCGCCAAAGATCCGCAGAGGACTGGTTTTCGTTGATAGACTCCAGAAAATCAGTCCAACTGTCTAACTTCGCCTTCCGGATTAACCGCCTGTTAGCGCATAAACCGGGCTAACTGCGGTTGGAATGGTTCTGGCTAAGCACACTGTGGAAGTTAAAAACACAAGAGGTTATAGTCCAAATTTTCTCTTTATTTCACTAATTACGCATCACTTGGTAAGTCACTTCCACGTTGATGGTAAGGAAAAAACTGGCCAAGATGGATGATCTGTTCTGCGTTCCCTTTGCATTTGTCAGAAAGTTGGTGGGGTTTTTGTCCTGTCGGCTTCGCTCAGCTCGATCGGGTGCTGTTCGTTGTTATGTTGCTGCTACATTCATCTCGCTCTCGCACGTGACTAGGTGATGCGATGGAATGGAATGGAGAGCAATTGCTTCGGGTAGTGAATGGAAAACTTGTGTTGCTGACAAAATGGAGGATTTCAATTTATTTGTCCTGACATGTCAGAACACGTAAGCGCTCGCTACACGTGGCGCGAACATTCTCCCGGGGCGAAATGTGACTATTCCTTCGCTTCAATTATTCTTAACTGTTCGTTGTCTTGAATAGGAAGAGGAACCAATTTGCTTGTGGCACGACGATACACTCCAGAAGCAGTTTTTACATCTGCTACTCTAACTATTGTGTCGTTACCTGGGTGTACAGCTACGATTTTTCCAAGCTTCCATGTTTGGGCAGGTGTGTTGTCTTCAGCCATGATGACTATCATGTTCGGCTGTATGTTCGGACGTTTCTTTGACCATTTTACACGAGTTTGTAGCGTGGACAAATATTCCTTGGACCATCGTTTCCAAAACTGGTCCCGTAACAGGTTGAGATACTGCCAACGAGATAAACGATTTGATTGGACGTCTAAATAAGAAGGTCTTGGTACTGGTTCTAACGGTTTTCCTAGCTGAAGATGAGCTGGAGTTATCGGCAGCGGGTCATTTGGATCATCTGAATGTGCATATAATGGACGAGAATTCAGTATAGCTTCAATATGAGTTAGCACAGTGTAAAACTCTTCAAATGTTAAAACAGCGGTCTGAAGAGTTCGTTTCAGGTGATTTTTCACACTTTTTATTCCGACTTCCCATAGTCCGCCGAAATTCGGTGCTCTTGGCGGAATAAAACTCCATTCGATTTCCTTTGGATGAAGAAATTCGACAATTCTTGATTGCGTTGATTCGTCCTTGAGAAATGAATACAAGAGATGCAATTCACGAGCGGCTCCTGTGAAATTCGTTGCATTATCGGAAAAAATAGTTTTCACCAAACCTCTTCGATTTACGAAACGATCCAAGGAGGCTAAGAACGCATCAGTGCTCAGATCTGTCACCAGTTCTAGATGGATATTCTTTGTTGTAAGACATACGAATAGCGCGATGTAAGCCTTCACGTGTTTTGGCTTATGTTTCCCTTCCTTCACAGTGATTGGACCAGCGTAGTCAACACCAGTTAATTCAAAAGGCAAAGCTGGAACCACACGATTTTTCGGCAAACTGCCCATCAATTGCTGAACGCCTTTCGGATTTATTTTAAAACAGGATACACAGCTGCGGACGATCCCTTTAACTACTGACCTTGCCTTTGTCAACCAAAATTTCTGGCGAACCGTAGCTAGAAGTCCTGATGACCCGATGTGGAGATTTTCGATATGTAATGCGCGAAGTAGTGATTCGGTAACTGGATGACCATGCGGTAAAAGTAATTGATGCTTTGCATCATAAGGTAGAGTCGAGTTTTGAAGACGACCACCAACTCGTAACAATCCTTTTTCATCTATGATCGGACATAGTGAAGATAATTTGTTTGGTGTCTCGCCATTGATTATACTATTCACCTCAAATGAAAATTCGATTCCTTGAATCACCTTCACGATGCATTCCAAGGACTGTCTCATTTCGGAAACCATAACAAACGGGGTTTTGATTCTTTCCGATGGTTTTGATCGTAAATTTCGAATAAAACGTTGAACATAAGCGATGACTCTTTGTAATTTCCGGAAATTGCTGAATTTTTCAAACACTGGTAAATATTGAGTGGAGATAGATGTAACAACTATAACATGTTCTTTAATTCCAGGAAGACCTTCATCAGGAATGTCAGGCACTGCTTCAACATCATAGTTCCTAAGGTGCAAGAAGTCTGGTCCTTCCCACCACAATTGATTCTTCTTTAGATCAACAGGATACTGACCTCGCGAAACAATATCAGCTGGGTTGAATTCAGTGCGAACGTATCTCCATTCGCAATTATTTGATGAGCGATTAATTTCGATAACTCTGTTGCGTTGGAAAACCTCTAATTTATGAGTCGACTTCTTCAGCCAGCACAACACAATTTGACTATCTGACCACAGATAGATATCGTCAATGGATAATTTCATTGCGGCAGAAACCTCTACCAATCGAGCCAGAAGTAATGCAGCACATAATTCTTTCCTGGGAATAGTCATCTCGGTTATCGGAGCAATTTTCGATTTGCTGCACAGTAAATTAACTGTTATGGATCCATCCTTCTTAAAACATCGCAGGTAGATACACGCCCCATATGCCTTATTGGAAGCATCGGCAAATCCATGTATTTCTATACGAGTGGAGTTTGGCTCAACCACGCATCTAGGCATGCGCAGTTCAGCAATCTCAGGCAATGAGTCTCTAAAGATAATCCATTCTCGGAGCAAGTCAGAATCCAACGTGTCGTCCCAATCAATTTTGGAGATCCAAATACGCTGCATCAGTATTTTAGCAAGTACCAGTACAGGAGAAACCAGTCCTAAAGGATCAAACAATCTAGCGATTTCTGAGAAAACATACCTCTTAGTGACAAGTTTGTCAAGTACGGCATCACGGACTTCAAATCGGAAGCTATCAGGAATTGGATCCCACAATATTCCAAGCGTTTTTACTGATCCGTACACAGAAGGTTCCTCGAATGTAGTGCAGATTTCTCGATCTTCCATTGGAACATTTTTCAAAACTTCAGGTGAATTGGAGCACCACTTGCGCAAAGGAAAACCACCTTTCGCCAACAGTTTCTGCAGTTCTCCTTGTAAACGGACTGCTTCTTCGATAGTTTCAGCTCCAGATAACACGTCATCAACATAAAAGTCGTTTATCACTATCTCGGAAGCGAATGGAAAAGCATCTATCTCACATTGTGCCAATTGCTTCAAAGATCGAGTCGCCAAGTATGCAGCTGATGCGGTCCCATAAGTAACGGTAGTGAGCTCTAATACCTTTAATGGTTCTGAAGGAGATTTTCGCCAGAATATGCGTTGAAAGCGAGATTGATTTTCATCGATGTTAATTTGTCGATACATTTTGCTGATGTCAGCGATAAATGCATAACGATGTTTTCGGAATCTCAGTATTATAGAAAAAATATCACTCTGTACCGTGGGGCCTTCCTTCAGTACATCGTTTAAAGAATATTGAGATGACTTTGCTGTTCCATCAAACACAACTCGCAGCTTAGTTGTTGTACTAGAAGGTTTAAGAACAGCATGATGAGGAAGATAATAGGCTTGAGTATTCGGTGGATCCTTCATTTCATCGATTTCCTTGCAATGACCAAGATTGAGATATTCATCAATGAAACGGCAGTACTGATGCTTAATTTTCGGTTGGCGAATAAGTCTTTTTTCTAGTAACATAAACCTCCTTAAGGCTAGAGCTCGGTTGCTGCTCAGATCACTTACGGTCTCTCTAAATGGAAGCTGCACAATGAATCTCCCGGTTTCATCACGACGGTGCGTTCGCTGGAAGTGCTCTTCAACTTCTTCCTTTTCGGTTGTGCATAATGGGTTGAATCCGACATCCTCTATCTCCCAGAAACGTTGAATGCTTTGCACAAGATCTTCAGTTGTTGCCACATTCGAATGTATTCCATGTTGTTGTTGCTCGTAGGTACCTGTGACCACCCATCCAAATACAGTCTCTTGTAGTAATGGTAGGTCATCGCGAAGACGAAGTTTGCCCTGCATTAATATATCGAAGAAGAGTTCAGCTCCGATTAATAAATCTATTCTATCAGGAGTATGAAAGCTTGGATCAGCTAGTTGTAATCCAGATGGAATGCGCCAGTTGGTAACATTGATCTTTGTAGATGGCACCGATCCAGTCACGCGAGTTGCAATAAGACATTCCATTTCTGTATTGAAGTTGCTGTAATTAGATTTAACTATCACGCACGTCCTTTTGTTAATGACCGTTTTAGATCCCCCAATACCAACAACAGGAATATTAGTAGGATACACAGTTAGATCCAGAGTTCTCGCTACAGATTCGGTCAAGAAATTGACCTGCGAACCAGAATCCAATAGAGCTCTATACGCATGCGGGTTGCCATATCTGTCGATAATGTTTACAGTAGCCGTCAAAAGTAAAACTTGCTTTGTCACCTTCGAGATACTGGAACAGGAAGTATTCACTGAGTTTTCGAGAAACTGTGATCGCGGTTCTGATGATACGTCATTATATTCATTATATGAGATTGATTGCTCGGCACTGCACACAGTTAGGTTCGGAGAAATGGGCTGGTCCAGGTGAAGTAAGGTATGGTGTTTTTTAGAACATTTGCTGCACGTTCGTTCGGATGGACATGTATTAACGCGATGGCCTTTGCGCAGGCAATTGTAGCAAGCATTTGTCGATTTTACTTTTGCACTCCTCTCATGGATGCTCATATTTCTAAACACTGGGCATATATGGTTGAGATGCCTTTCAGAGCAAAAATCACATACGACTTCAAATGACGATGTAATTGCATTAGACGATCTTATGTTCGATAATTTTGTTAATTTCTGCTGCATTGGCTTACCAATGGACACGACAGATGTTGCTTCACATCTTTCCAATATTAAATGATGGTTCTGTAAGAAATCAATGGTATTTTTATAGGTAGGCAGATCCTCTTTGGTTAATGTTTTCTCCCAGCTTTCACGCGTATCTCTATCAAGAGCGGAGGTCAGAATATTAACAACAAGAAGTTCTGAGACACCGAGAAGTTCCTGACCCATGAAGCGCAGACCTTCGACATGACGTGTACATTGGTCGATGAGATCTCGCAATTCCTTGGATGATTTCCTCGTCATCTGTTTCAGATTTTTGATACCCTGGATGTGTGTATCTATTATAAGACGTTTATTATCGAACCTATTTTCTAGAATGCGCCACGCATGCTCATAATTATTATCTCTGATGGTGGACGCATCGATGACACCACTGGCATCACCAATCAGAGCCTTTTCCAGGTGGTACAGCTTTATAGCGTTAGAGTCTGTGGAGGTGCTCATAAGGTCCTGAAACATAGCCTTGAATTTAGGCCAATTTCGGTATTGGCCATCAAATGTTGGCAAGGGCACACGGAGTGCTTGTTGATGAACTATGATTGGAGATTGATTCCTACCTGCTGGATTGCTATGGGCACCACCTGCATCTGTGACATGAACTTGCAGTAGTTCCTCGATAGTGGTTGACACTGAATTGTAGCGGTTTTCAAAATCACTGTAGATTTCCTCTTGAAATTGAATTGCTTCATCGGGAATAATCGCCATCACCTCGCTGTGGAAACCGTTGAACTCCGAGTATGCCGCATCAATATTTTTAGTGAACGTTTTCAACTGCGCCATACTGACTTGATTCCTTGCAGCTATAAGCGCATTCTGCACACGAACAATCTTTTGATTCACTTGCTCACGTTGCCGAAATACAGACGCCAATTGCTTTTGGCTGCCAGAATCGATAGCAAGCTCCCATTCAGCAAAACCTTTAAAACTTGCAGATTCATCTGCGCGCTGTGTACCTGACGGAACTATTTTAGAGCCTTCAGCACTGGTGGTTTTAACAGGGCTATGTTGTGTCGTCATTTTTCTCGAATATCTATAGTCCTCACGTTAATAAACCACAACTGTTCTTTTTCGCAAAAAACTCACGTTGTCTAAGCCACGAGAGACGCTTACTGGTATGATGCTTATCACAAATTCACAAAAAACTGATTGCAGAAGGATATCGATCAATTGCTACGCAATGTTCTTTCGACACCTTTGTTTCCAAATGAAGGGATTTATCGACGTTTGGCAGTTTCACGCAGAAACACTACCACAAGATATTTCCACATAAGTTGATCAATTGCTACTCAATGTTTTTTCAACTTATTCACTTCACTTGAAACGCTTGTTCATGAAATTTATTTCAATTCCACAGGATAGCAGAACCCAATCCGGTTCGAAGGACCAAATGTTAGCGCATAAACCGGGCTAACTGCGGTTGGAATGGTTCTGGCTAAGCACACTGTGGAAGTTAAAAACACAAGAGGTTATAGTCCAAATTTTCTCTTTATTTCACTAATTACGCATCACTTGGTAAGTCACTTCCACGTTGATGGTAAGGAAAAAACTGGCCAAGATGGATGATCTGTTCTGCGTTCCCTTTGCATTTGTCAGAAAGTTGGTGGGGTTTTTGTCCTGTCGGCTTCGCTCGGCTCGATCGGGTGCTGTTCGTTGTTATGTTGCTGCTACATTCATCTCGCTCTCGCACGTGACTAGGTGATGCGATGGAATGGAATGGAGAGCAATTGCTTCGGGTAGTGAATGGAAAACTTGTGTTGCTGACAAAATGGAGGATTTCAATTTATTTGTCCTGACATGTCAGAACACGTAAGCGCTCGCTACACGTGGCGCGAACACCGCCGTACTCTGATGTGTTGCGCTCGATACCTGTTCATGGCAGCTTCCTTCATTGGATCTCCTACTGGTAGTCGTTTGGCCGTACGCAGAAACTTTCTCCGCTTCTTGACCTCCCACTTTATGTCCTCGGACCACCAATGCAGCGCTTTTTTCCCCGGAGTGGTTTTCGTTCTTGGGATGTTGGCTTCGGCTGCCTCCATAATGGTTTTGTTGAAAGTGGCAATGGTGGTTGGGTTGTCTCTAGATATCAAGAAGTCGGAGGATGTTTGAAAGGCTGTCCAGTCAGCTCTTTCGAAGATCCATCTTGGTCTGCGAGTAGTGAGCGGCGGCGGGCCGTTAAAGCTGATGGTTATCGGGTGATGATCGCTGCCATGAAGGTCGTCGGCTTTGTTCCACCCTAACCTATCCACCAAGTTGAGACTAGCTGCTGAAATATCAATGGCTGTGTTGCTCGTACCTCTACGGAAAGTGTCAGTGCCGTCATTTAAGACCGAGAGCTCCATCACCTCCAAGAGGTCGGCGATGATATTCCCTCTGACGTCTGGTGTTTGCATTCCCCAGTTGCGGTGATGAGCATTGAAGTCCCCCAAGATGATTTTTGGGTCCTCCAAGCCTGCTACCGCTTCAAGCAGCTTCCGTCGTAGTTCCGGTATTACGCCACACGGCAGGTATATACAAATGATGGTCACCGGAATCGGGGCCTCGATTCGGACTGCTATTATTGGCAGGTCAGTGGATATTTGTTTTCGCAAATGGGGAATGTTTCTCCGGACACCCAAAGCAACGGAGTGTTGCAAAACAGAGCCCCGCTTAGTGTACCAGTGGAATCTACCCCCGACAATTTTCTGTATGTTTGTTGTGGAAATTCGATTTATCTCTTGGAGTGCGATGACGGACGGACATAGCTCTCGGTCAAGAATCTCCAGTTCTCCCAAGTTGTTGTGCAGTCCATTGATGTTCCATTGCAGAGCGAGGTTGGTGGATGTGTTGGTGGACATACTTTCCTGGTGGTGGGCGGTGTGGTGAGGTATCAGAGGTGTAGTGGTACTGAATGTGACGATTCCCGATGGAACTCCACCGACGATAACAGGTTGGGCAGCCATTCCATTCGGAAGCAGCCGAGGAAAGGTGGTGAGGTTCGTTGGGGAGCTGGAACTCCCGGCCATAGCTTGCGTGAGATCTCCTCGGCTACGTCTCCATGCATCATAGATATTGGCATCGGACCTCGCTTCGGCTGGCATAGGCGAAACAGGCCTGTCATGAGTTTCCAGTGGAGTGGTTGTGGCGGCCGGCTTAGCCCTGGCGGCGAGACGAGCGGATCTTCGGCGGATTGGGACATTAACTGTGGATGGTGTTGTGTCGGCAGCTGGAAGGATCGCAGTGGCAACGATACGCGGTGTTGTCGAACAAGACAGCGGTGCGCGGCGACTGGGAGTAGAACTCTCAGGCAAGGGGCAAATTGAAACGCATATAGCGCGAGTAACTTGGCGCGATATAGCGCCTGTTTTTGTAGCTAATGAAAACAGATAGAACGGCGCAAATTGGCCAGATGACGCGAGATGGTGGAGCGCTCGTCAGACACGACTCGCGCGACGCTGTGGCTGAACCACAGTTTTCGTGCTGGTCATGCCGGTTGTGGTAGTTGTGTTTTTTTTCCCCCAAAATATATATTTTATTAAGGCACATGTGGCGTTAGCCTGATGGGGCCGGGAGTCCAATATTTTGACAATTTTTGTCTTACAACTATGTTAGTAATATGTAACCGATTACTCGCGGTTGGCTCGAGGTTAGTATTACAAGTGTTCTCATAATTGGTATGTTGCAGTCTTCGATGCTCTGTACGTGTGCCCGACACGGGATACTTCCTATTGGGATGCAACTGACCATTAATCAGCAACGCCCCCCTAGTCTGTACCTCATATCTAGCGTGGTGCGTCTTTCTCGACTCGAGGAATCCAGGATAGAATGGCCACTAGCCGGCGCAATCATCAGTTCGTGTAGAGTTGTCATGAGCGGTACAACCTTTGGCTCTTGTTGAATGATCAGTGGACTGCACAACCTTCGGCCCGTGTATCTGTAAAGAGTGTGTGTATGTATTGCCGCGACTAAGTAAAAGTTTATCGATCGGATAGGAGGGATATGAAACGGGGACACAACGAAGGAAACATCATTAAACGTTGACATCGGCGTTTCTGAGGAACAGGTATAGATGAAGCAGAAGATCAGGATCCCGGCTACCTAAGATATCCCGGACGGGGATATCCGATTGTCTGCCTTGTGCTCTCAGTGCTCTAGAGAGCTGAGAGCGAGCAGCATGGAACCGGATACACGACCAGACAATATGCTCGATGTCGTGGTAGCCATCGCCACAATCACAAAGATTGTTTGCTGCGAGCCCAATGCGATAGAGATGCGCGTTTAGGTTGTAGTGATTGGACATAAGCCGAGATATCACGCGAACGAAATCACGACCTACATTCAATCCCTTGAACCATGCACTCGTCGAGACCTTAGGGATAATCGTGTGTAACCAACGACCGAACTCATCACCACTCCACATGCGCTGCCAACTTACGAGCGTATACTGACGAGGAATGTGGAAAAATTCATTATAAGCAATTTGCCTTTCAAAAAGTGTGCCTTCTAAAGCGCCCACCTTAGCTAGCGAGTCCGCTTTCTCATTCCCCGGAATCGAGCAATGAGAGGGATCTCATGCTAAGGTAATCTTGAATAATTTTTCGACCAAAACACTCAATAGTTGTCTTATTCTTGTTAGGAAATAAGATGAGCGTTTATCAACTTTCATTGAGCGGATTGCCTCTATTGAGCTGAGACTGTCTGAAAAAATAAAATAGTGGTCGATGGGCAATGTTTCAATGATCCCTAATGCGTAATATATCGCACCCAGTTCAGCGACATACAAGGATCTTTGAGTTTGAAAGAGGCATGAATGAATGAACCGTCAGTAAAGAACATTTTATCAGATCCAGCTTTCCCATATTCTGCCGAAAATATCGGCGGAATAGAATCGGAGCGTAGGTGATCTGGGATTCCATGGATTTTTTGTCGCATGGACAGATCAAAAATGACAGAGGAATTGCAAAAGTATGGGAAGCAAACTTGGTTGGAGATGCCTGGTGAAGGGTGCACGTCGTGGGTAAGGTACTCATGGTATAAAGACATAAAACTTGACTGAGGAATCAGTTGGAGTAGATTTTCGAAGTTATCAATCACCAATGGATTCATGATCTTGCAACGGATGAGAAATCTGTAGGATAATTCTGTGAACCGAAGAGTAAGCGGGGGTACTCCTGCCAAAACTTCGAGACTCATCGTATGTGTCAAATGCAAACACCCCATGGCTATACGCAAGCAACGATATTGTATTCTCTCCAGCTTGAGAATATGAATCCTGGCAGCTGATCGGAAGCAAAAACTGCCATATTCTAACACTGATAATATCGTTGTTTTGTACAACTGAATGAGGTCTCCTGGATGGGCACCCCACCATGTTCCGGTAATTGTTTGGAGAAAATTGATTCTTTGCTGGCATTTCTGTTTCAAATACGCAATGTGTCTCCCCCAGGTACACTTAGAATCAAAATGTACACCCAGGTAATTGAAAAACATAGAGTGTTGGATCGTTTTGCCGGATAGGTGAAGCTGGAATTGGGCGGGTTCGTGCTTCCTAGAAAAAACGACCATTTCAGTTTTCTCCGTAGAGAATTCGATACCCAGCTTGAGGGCCCACGTGAACAGATTGTTCAGGGTATCTTGCAACGACTTTTGCAGAACGACGGGATTAGTACCCGTGATGGAAATAACTCCATCGTCTGCAAGTTGTCTCAGCGTGCAGTCTCTAGTTAGACAATCTTCCATATCATTGACGTAAAAACTGTACAAGAGGGGGCTTAGGCAAGAGCCTTGTGGTAGGCCCATAAAACTGTAACGAGAAGATTTCGAGCTGCCATGAGAGAAAATCATGTGCTTTTCTGACAGTAAATTGTACAGGAAATGGTTGAGAATTGGTGAAAGTCCACGATTATGAAGCTTCTCTGAGAGAATTTCCATGGAAACTGAATCAAATGCCCCTTTGATATCGAGAAAAACGGAAGCCATTTGTTCTTTGCGAACAAATGCGATTTGGATTTCAGAAGATAGCAGCGCGAGACAATCATTTGTCCCTTTACCTCGGCGGAAGCCAAACTGCGTATTTGACAGCAAATTGTTCGTTTCGACCCACTTGTCCAAACGAAGTAGAATCATTTTCTCTAACAATTTACGAATACAGGATAACATTGCAATCGGTCTATACGAGTTGTGATCGCAAGCCGGCTTGTTGGGTTTCCGTATGGCTATCACTCTCACTTGTCTCCAGTCATGCGGGACAATATTGAGCTCCAGAAACTTGTTGAACAAGTTCACCAAACGCTGTTTTGCCAAGTCGGGAAGATTCTTCAACAAGTTGAATTTAATCTTGTCCGACCCCGGAGCTGAATTGTTGCATGAGAGAAGGGCAATTGAAAATTCCACCATCGAAAAATTCTTATAATCGCTTTGAAGTGGAATGTCGCGTACGACGTTTTGTGCAGGAACGGTGTCGGGGCAAACCTTCCTTGCAAAGTTAAAAATCCAACGGTCAGAGTATTCCTCACTTTCGTTTGTATGGTTCCAGCCACGCATTTTCCTAGCCGTATTCCAAAGAGTGCTCATAGCGGTCTCCCTTGACAAACCATTGACGAACTTCCGCCAATATCCACGCTTTTTTGCTTTAATCAAACCTTTTAGTTTGGCTTCTAGAGCTTGGTACTTTAGAAACCATTCCACTAATCCAGTTTTCCTGAATTTTTTGAAGGCAGATGATTTTTCAAGGTAGACCTTTGAACATTCCTTGTCCCACCAAAGTGATGGAGGACGACGTCGGAAAGTGGTAGCCGGTACACGTTTCTTTTGAGCTTGAAGTGCGCTTTCGTAAATCAAACTCGATATAAAATTATACTCTTCGAGTGGAGGAAGTTCATGCATTGAAACAATTGCTTCAGATATGATGGAAAAGTAGTAATTTTCCTTTTCCTGATGGCACCCTGCGATGTACCAGAACTTCCCGCGTTGGGAGCGTCAGCGACAGGCTCTTCGTTCTGCAGGAGGGAGTAAGGATAGTCCTGCGTCGTTGGCACGGAATTCTTAAGCATTTCTGCATAAGTCCGTTTTGAAAATTCCTTTAAGGAACGCTTGATTTTTTCCCCTCTTTGTATGTACACCGGGCATTGAGAAAGATCATGGGTGGCCCGGTCGCAATGAAGACACTTGCGCTCTTTTGCGCAAGAAGTCCCATCATGACTCTCTCCACAATCTGCGCAACGCTTTTTGTTGCAACAGTAGACGGCCGTGTGACCAAGTTGCTTGTAGTTGTTGCAACTCATTACCCGGGGTACAAACAATCGAACAGGTAATCGTAGCGCATCTTTCGAAACGAAGTTTGGAAGGGCGGAGCCCTCAAAGGTTACTCGAAAAGAATTTGTCGAACTGAGAACTCTCTTATTATTTATAATAGATACGGATTTCAGTTGGTCGCATGCAAGAATCTTCACAGTTTTAAGCGAAGAGTTCTTGAAGCGACCGACTCTATCCTTGAGTATATCATTTCGGGTCAAACCCTTTTCGGTGATTACGCCGTCGATTTCTACGTTACGACAGGGCACGTATACGCGATACTCAATCGCAAAGAGATCGCAACGGGTTATATCATTTGCTTGGGTCCGGCTGGAGACGACAACTCGTAATTTGTCTGGCCCCATCCGAGTAATCTCGGTAACATCTGAAAAGTTTTTTGTCAGCTCTTTAGATATGCGAATAACATTGAGGGGTTTGGATTTTCGCCTAAAGTACACAATGAATGGGCCTTTGGAGCCCTCGGGGTATACTTTTTGACGAAAATCCAGTTTTTCTTCATCCTCCTCATCATCAGAAATTACGTTTTCTATTTCCTTTCTTCTTCCAATTTCTCCTTCCGGTTCTTCAGGGGGTTCCGTATCAGAGATATACGTTGGCGTCGTTGCGGGATCCTCCCCGCCTTCAGCCATAGTAATAAATTTCGTCAACTGTTCGATATGAACAGAATTTATTGGTAATAAAAAAAATTAAAAAATAAATATAATAAGATAAACTTCTATTTTAGTTACAGTAGAAAATTATAGTTATTCAAACTAATTTTTATTAAATTAAATTCAAAAATGAAAAAAGTTCCAACAAATGTTCAAGTGCAATATATATGAAGATGGTCACCCTAATGCCAACGCTTGATGATTACGTAAACACCAAGCGAAACAATGGTATTTGTTATGCACAGAAAGTGGAAGAAATGATAGAAAGGAGAAAAAAAAGAAATAAACTTCTACTTGCCGCTGCGGTGTGACGTATGTGATCTGTTGAATGGATCCTCAGTGTCTCGATCGTACACCACTTATTTGGTTGAGATTCACCACGCTTGCAAGCGCGCCGGATGAAAAAAAAAACACAGTAGAATCGATGTGAAAAAAACACCTCTTTCGGATCGACTGAAGAATGCGTCCAATAAGCTTGCAAGTGAGCGTTTTTTGTTCAAGATGTTGTTGTGTTGGTGAACAATCATATAGCGCCGTGGGTTTGACACTGTATGGCTGTACTGGTCCGGTGATTGCGTTAGTAAATAAATATATCGCGCAACTCTGTGTTAATCAGTCATTGTATGCGAGTGACATGTTATTTACACCAAACTGCGACTCAATATGCGCTCTACCACGCTACGTTTGTGGCACGTATGAGTCGTGTTGGTAGTCTCGCGTTCGCTTACGAGCGCTATACGCTTCTCAATTTGCGCCTAGCCTTAACCAGCGTTCGTTCACTTGACCCGACGACGGGAAAAAACGGTTCGGCGTCACTGCAATCCTCTGCGCTTTGTGATTTGGCGGTGGATACTTCGGTGATAATTGCACAGGGTAGCGGAAGTTGCACAATGTCGGCAGAAGAAACTCCAGTGAGATCGATCGGGGAACGAGTGATTCCACCCTTGTGCGTCCCGAGATCTGATGCAGTTCCCACGCAGTCCTTCGGGGAATAGACGTTACCGCCCTTGTGCGTCCCGATTTCTGGTGCTGGTCCCACGTGGTCCTTCGGGGAACAGGTGTTGCCACCCTTGTGCGTCCCGAGTTCAGGTACAATTCCCACGTAGTTCGTCGGGGAATAGGTGTTGCCACCCTTGTGCGTCCCGAAAGCTGGATCGTAAAATACTGCATCTCCCTGGCGCCGGGGGTAGACCGTCAGTACCGGTGGGGGTATAACGTCCGCACTGACGGGGCCTCGACTACCTGGGAATATCGCTGGGTTTCGTTCTTCATCGACGTTGGTTTGTTTCTTCGTCCACAGGCTACAGAGGCTGACCAGCAGTTCCGGTGGGGGTGTAACGTCCGCACTGCTGGGGCCCTGCATACCTGGGGCTCTGCTGCTTCGGTCAGCGACAGTTCGCGGCGAGGGATGCCGGAGGTTGTCCGTCGATTCCGGTGGGGCTGTAGCGTCCGCATCTACGGGGCCCCGACTATCCCTACCGGAGAGCTGATTGGTGGAGTAGTGGTTGGCGACAGGTGAGGTAAGAGTTGGACGAAACACTATTTGGGCTGACGGTCCTTACCGCTAGTCAGCGGTGGGTATGGAGAGTCTGATCGCTGATTAGATCGAGGGTTATATGGAGGCAAGGCGGGTTGCTTGCCTACTGTTGACGATCTCTGACGGATGTCCTTCGGTGGTTGTGTAAGCGGGGATTCAGGTTTTCTTTTATTCGAGGACGTTGCATTTGTAGTTCGATCTCCAGACTGGGCGGTAAGAAGTACTGGTGTTGACGGAGATGGCGTTTGGAAGGCGCCCTCGATTTTCTTAACACAGCTCTCAATAGGTTTACGAATGAGGAAAGGTGCGGGGGGAGGTCCTTATCTTTACCGTCATCCCAACACCAGTAATGCGCAGTACAATAAGCTCACCGTGTTCACCATCCGGATCCATATGTTCTGGTAACGTTGCTCCCGAATAACTGCCTTGAATATTGCGGTAGTTCCCACCGCCTTTATGGCCCCACACCGTGGGTGACATCCGCCATGGCGGCGGCCCAGCGGATACTCAATCACTGCCAAACACCACTAAAATGTTTTTTGTTATCACGCACTACGGGGGAGGCCCAGCCCTTACCCGACAACCGGTATGTCCACAAACAGCACGAAAATTATTTGTTTTGTACAATTAAAAAGTGTTACAAATTATACACCAAACAGGATAACACAAACGATATGTCCAAAAACTTGTGTACGGCGCTGTAACCGCACCAGCGCTAGCTACTCAACAAACGTAAACAATTGTTCACAATACTACTGGTACACACGATATTCGCGGCGGATAAACAGGCGGTACGGACACAAACTAACGACGGTAAAACTCACTTCCACGGCCTGCGTGATGCCCCGTGAAATTTACACGTACAATTATATATAATGTTAGACAAAATAAACATAAACAACGATTATTCGCAGCGGGAGAAAAAACTATGTCTACTCGCTTGCGATATAACAATGGCTGAGGCTGAATTAAATGACTATTGGATGAAACTGAAGAAAAAATATTTTCTGGAGTTTTTTCATTCAATTATATTATTCTTTACCTTAAATAAATACCAGTAACGCCTAAAAATACACAATATCAAAATTACAGAGACAAGCACCGTGCTCGAGTATACGGATTATGATTTTGTGCGCTAATACGGGATAGTTAAAACTTAGTTTTATCGTCCAGTGATATAAACATAGTTTTTATTCTGAAATATTTTATTTCGTGTCTGCACCTCATTTTTAGTTCATTCTCGCGTTATCCGCGATTTTCGATTTTCGAACTTGCCAGACCATTTCGCGGATAATCTGAGTTCTACTGTACTAACAAGTCTATCTATCTATAACAAGTCTAAGTCTATATCAAGGCGCCTAGAAGTATATCCTAAGGTGGGCCAACTTGCTAAAATTACTCTTCAGCCATCTTGGAAGTCTACTGTGTTTTGTTTGTAAACAAAACACAATACGCTAGTGCCGACACCACAGTGGTTTCGCACGGAAACTAGCGCCTGACTGCCGGCGACACCACAGTGGTTACGTGCGCATAGTATCTCAGTGGTCGGCGACAGCACTTTAGTATCGTTTGCATTCTGTTGGGGTTTTGTTTAGGCAACAATAACTTACACACGCTATCAAGTTTTATGTTTTCATAAGTAGGGGGATGGGGAAAAATGGACATATTAAGAAGAACTTTAATTAATTATATCTTTCGAAACTCATGTTTTTCCAAACTTAAATGCCGTTTCTTGCATTTCAATATGAAATGCAAAAAATTTTTCGAATTTTTCGAATTAATCGGCCGAATATTTTTCAATGTTTTTACTAAAATTAAAACAGACCGAAAAGTAGAACATTTTATCGATGATTACCCGCATGGACATATAGTGGAGGAAATATGGACAGGTTTGTAATATTTACGTATGTATATCTTCGCAAATACATGAAACAGGGGAACAGGGTTAAGAACTTATGAAAATTGACGATAAGATTAGTAAAACTTAACAATTTCTAATTTCCCGATAATTTCAAGAGCAGGCGGCGACAAGCCAAGTAATCCGAGTTAGCGCTGCCGGCGCCAAGCGCATATCTTTTTACGAACCGTGCGGACGTCAAAGTGTTAATTAAGAGCAATTCCACGCCAAATCTGCCAGGCGTTAACCCGATTTTAATAAATTTTAACTTACTTATTATTACTATCCTCGACATGGTACTTATAATGGAAAAAATCATAATTTTCAATGTCATATGTCAATGTCATTTCAATTACGAATGATTTTATAAAAGGGAGTATTTAAAATCATTGATCTTTCTTACAAAAAATCTTAATTCATAATCCAGATGTCTGAATAAAACATGATTTTTTACAAAGTTGTTGGAAAATCAATGAACTTTTTAAGAATAACACTGTTAAAAACTTAAATTATTACTTAAATAATTATAAACTTAAATAATTACTTAAAAATTAAATTTAAAATTAAAAACTTTTATATCTCAAAGCACCCGCCCATATTTTTTCTGTATATTTTATTGGAAAATACTTCTAATCTAACAAAGTATTGTATTGCTGTATTGGTGGTCCGAGGACATCAAAGGGGAGGTTCCAACTAATGCAGGTGTCTTTTTGAAACCTCAGGTATACAACAGCAGCGAAGCCGGTTTCACCGCATCGGCGAATGTATGTAGTTGGATGTCATCGTGCTCGTCTGTAGAAGTTTTTGTTCGATAGCAGCGAGGGATCTGAAGCGTCGTTATTCCGTGGAGAGACGCACACCACGCAGACCACTTTTCGAAATGCGAGTCGTTGATCGAATGATCCCAGCCGATTGACGAGCGCCATATCTTTTGGAGAAGCGTCTTGAGGATCATCAGAAAATGTCCGATAAGCCCTAGCGGGTCAAAACCATCATAAGAGTCCGCAAGACATCTCGTTTTGTAGGTCGACGGCCACCAGACAACAGCAGCACATCTATACGATCAGAAATTTTAAACGTAATGTTATCTGTAGAAGTGTCCCACCACATCCGAGGATTTTCTCAACTGAACCACTTAGCCTTTTTAGTACTGCGGGGAACTCGTCTGGCGCCTTCCCGCAGATGCACTTGAATTGAATTTGAGTTTTCCTCACCTCTCTCGTTAGCTTTATTGCTTCTTTATTGCATATCGTCGACGTAATGGCGTTCCACGATTACTTCAACAGCTGTAGGATAGTTCTGTTCGCAGTACTGGCGAGCAACAGGCTCCAAACGTCATGACTTGTATGACGTGGGTGTTCGGATTGATTCCACTTTTAATATAGAAGAATAACTGGTACGGTTGATCTTCTTCTTCTTGAATGGCGTTAACGTTCTCTGTGGAACTTTTGCCGTCTCAACGAATGCATTAACTAGCGTCATTTATTAATACTTAGTTGAGATTTTTTAAGCCAAATAACACGCCTTCAATGTATTCCGAGGGGCAAGCTCTAGAATACGCGTGACCACAGTGCAAGTCGAAGGAAATTTCTCTGACGAAAAATCCTCCGGCCAGAACGGGAATCTAACCCGAACACCCGGCATGATAATGTGAGACGCTAACCACTCGGCCACGGGTGCACTTGGTACGGTTGATCCTTTTTCCGAATTGATACCTGCTGATACATCTCCCGGATATCTCCGGATACTGCAATACGGTATTCGCAAAACTGTATCTGTACAGATAACAGCGACGTTCAAAGATCCGGGCCCTTCAATAGCACGGAATTCAGAGAAACTCCGTGAGTTGTGGCTGCATACCACGCGAGCCTTATTTTTCCGGATTTGTTTGGATTTACCACTGGAAACATCGGGAGATACCAGATATTAGGGTAGGCTTGAACCTCTTCACCGGTTAGCTTGCGTATGTAACCCTTCTCGATGTGGTCTTCGATCTTCGCGTTCACTGTTTCTGATCCAAACATTGCCACCTCTTCAGCGCCATCTCTTTGTTGTTTGGCAGACGCACATTGTCGTACTTAAACAGTAGTCCCGTTTCATACCTTCCATCTGGAAATATTGTTAGGGATTCCAGAAGCATCAGGGCACGCTGGTCATCCTGAGACTGTAAGGGTCTTTCGGGCTTAGTAATTCCAATGCTCTCTAACGAAAAAAAGCTTTTAACTGTTTTATTGAGAACCTCATCGTTGTATTGGTTGGATTGACAGATCTGCAAGGAGTGGTAGTTAACGGAATGTTCAGCAGCGTATTCTGACACACAGCTTCCATAGACGGTCAACTCAAGACGCGTTTTGACGCCTATCGGTTCTTGTGGTTGTCCTTCCCCTTCACTGTACACTTCAGTGGATGTCCGAGATTGAGGTTAACAAGACCTATCATTATACGAGGACAGGCGTTCTCGTACGAATGAATGGGAAGCCTGACAAGATGTTGGTACTGCTTCTGAATCGCAGAATAGAGTAGGGTTTGCGGTCTTATTTGTAGACTCTGTACGGTATGTACGGAACAAAGTTCGTACTTTTTTGCCTGACTGAAGCAATTTGAAATTTGCTGACTTACAATCTGTGACGACTTTTCTAAACGCTGCGTCTCCTGTCCATTTCAGACATAGATTTCTTGGGACTTTTCAGACCTAACTCTTCGGCCAACCTTTGATCCATTAACGAGAGTTCCGAATCATCATCGATAAACGCGAAGGCTTGTACTGTTTTCGAGGGTTCATAGAGACGAACTGGTAGTATTCGAAACAAAGATTTCGATTGAGCTTGGTGAATATTACAGCTCTGCTGAGATGTCCCTTCTGATAGCATAGCAGTGATGCTCCATTTGACGAACTATTGTTTTGTTGTTTCCCATTGTGGAGAAAAGGGTGGTGTAAATAAGTACAACCACTTATTCCGCATTGCTTCTGTTGCCTGCATGATCCGTTGTGCTTCCGTAAGCACTTTCGACAGAGTTTACACACTCGCACTGCTGCCCATCTCGAGTCATAACTGAACTCGGCTAATCGTTTGCACTTTGGAACGCTCTGGCACCCGCCCCTACATATGGGACAATGCTTTTCTTGGGGGGTCTTCGTAAACTAATTGGTTGCGTGTCCGCTACTAAGCGAACGATCATGAGCTCATAACTCATGGCCCCTCAACTGAACATCTTAGTGTGTTATTCTAGCTACTATGTCCACGCAACAATCATCATGTGTCGGTAATCCCAGTCCCTTACCGCTCACATTTTCGGTCTGCGGCACCGGTAATTGGCACTATTAATAACGCAACAAAGGAAACCTCATATCAACAGTCCCACTGTGAACAGCCTAACTGTGAACATTCAAACAATAGCAATATTCTTACGCCGAAAACGTGTGTTGTGCATCGATAGAATAGGAATTCTTTTGCGCCTAAACGGCTACTGTGTTATAGATAAAACAAATGTTTATCGATAGATAGCGATACTCTTACGCCTCAAAATGGTAACAGTGTAATATACAACAAAAGTTATCTTAAGATAAAAAATGTACTCGAATGAATTCGGCTCTGTTACAGCTGAATTGCTAAATGAGCCTAATAAAATAAACTATTGGGATAAAAAAAAAATGCTTCTCAAACCCACTGAAAGAAGTTGGTTTTACTTTCGATGGTGACATGTACGATCTGTTATTTCCCGACCCGGTTTCTGAATGTATATTCAAAAATCCATCCTTCTTAACCCTCTACCGCCCAAATTTTTATTGATTTAAAAAATTATAAGAGGTTGTGTCCAAGATACGACCGCATTGTTGACGTAGAACTACGCTGTTATTTTATATAAGTCGCTTGTTTGTACCTTCGGATATTATTCTATAATGCTGTGAAATTTTAGAAACAACTGCTTAGTAGAATAATCTCTGGAATGGTTTTTTCATTGTAGAATCAGTTGACGATAATTGATTGATGATTCATTCTTGCTCTCGCAAAACAATACACTAGCTGATCACAATTTATTTCATGTCAATGCATTGAAAATTTACCTCGAACGCTATTCCGGTGGCCTTTTTTGCAATTGACATAGACTCGGCTACAATCGATTATATACATGTTGCACCAGTACCATTATTCCACATCTCATAACTACATAAATATATCGTTGGCACCGCATGGAAACAACAACAATGATAACACTTGCAAGTGTCAAATATCATGCTACATGTTATTTAGTATTGCCTCAAAGGAATTGTACCTCTAGGCATCGTTCGAACAACGTAAACCAAGCGCCAAACAAGCGTTCGCCATAGCATGCATACAGAGCCATACATTGGTGGCTTGAAACTACTAGGAATATAACCACTTCTCATCATTTTGCGCTATTCTCAAAAGAAACACTTTTGTTAATATTACTAGCCTCGAAAAAAGTTGCATTACTTTCTCATGCTTGAGAGAAGCGCAGCTGTCACCCTTAGTGGAGGAAGTTTTGCTACTGGCAAGCGAAACCTAATCACATATAAAATTCCAGAACGACATTTACTTTCTTAGTGACTAAACAAGCGAGATGAACTATTTTTGTTAATATCAACAACCTCGAAAACAGTAGTACTGCTTCATTATGATCAATATTAGCTCAAATGCAATCCTAGTTGAAGACAGTTTTGCGACTGGCACGCGAGCCCAAATGACTTATAACATTTCAGTAAGACATTCAAGATTCTTGATATTCCCCAAATAATTTTTTGGCGCACAACGCCTGCTTCGCCATAACGTCAGTTCAATGCGTTGATGCATTCTCAAAGACACCAACGAAACCCTTATGATGACGGAAAACAAACAATGTTAACTGCTTGGAAAAAGACTGAATTATGCCACACAGCTTGTACTCTGCTGTAACACCCATCGATGCGAATTCGCTGATGAGTTTGTCAAGAGCGACCGCCTTCACACCAGCAGGGGGAGCTTGATTTTGATTGCTGCCTGGGTAACGGTGTTTACATTTTCGACCGACGCGCCGAAATCACCTACTTCGCTGTTGTTTGATGCGGTGTCACACTCGCGAAGGCTCGGTTCAGTGCGAGCGCTTTTTACTGCACCAACATCGCGTGCATCATTAGATGACGCTTGCCTCGAAATGTTATTGCCCCTGGCAATGCGTTCGTTTTTTGCAGGGCTCGAGCCTGCCTTCCACTTCTTCTTACTCATCACACACTACGCGAAGCGTCCAATTTATGACGCGGAAAGAAAAACACACGATACGAATAATGCGTAAAACGAACAGAAAAACCAAACGACGATATCCAAGTTGGATTACCACTGGTGGGGTCCAATCTTAGATCGAAGCGCAGCGAAAGCAAAGTGAACTGGATTGCTCAACAGTCCGATGCCGAATGAAAGTTTGCCTCAGCGAGATCCACTGTTTATACTCTAGGCATTCCCCTCCATTCTTCTACTTTTCCTTTGTTCACGGAGACTTTAAATCCTATGATTTCCCCTTCGTTGGTCGTCGATAAGTTGCTCGTTCTTGACAGATCTGTTCGGGAAAGCACACAAATGGACAGAACAAATGTGTGGGAAAATGGAATCGCTTAAAGTTTTCATGAATTTTCACCATTTACAAACCAAGGGATTCTTATGTATAGAATATTAAACGAATCTTAGAGAATTTCCGATTCGTTTAGTATGTAAATCGCCAAAATCCGTTCGCGGCAACAAAAGTTATTAACGTTAACTTTATTTCATAAAAACGTGACCTGTTTTCTGATTTGGCACCCTTCATGAAAGACGTAGTTCTACGTCAAAAAACCTACTCCACTTTTATCACGAATTTCAGACTTTCAACATAAAATACGCCTAGCGAAAAGCTGCCAGCATAAACAATGTGTATGTGTGATAGATGAAAATATTCTAAAGTCGTTCTAGTGGGGGTGAACATTGAAAATAATGTCTGAATAATATGAAAAGAGAATCCGCGAAGCCCGTCTAAAGGCGGGCTTGGGCTGTAGAGGGTTAATGGAACGAGGCGACGAGATTAGTTTCCCAATAAAACTTATCATTATAATATCAAATTATCTTCAGATGAAATTTTTATATGAGATTATTATATCACATGAAGAAAACAAAGTTTTACACTCACATTGAATACCAGTTTGATACGTAGAAGTTAATTTTCATTAATGATTTTTTTATTTAAAAAGTGCTCATTCTGCCTGAAAACTCATTATTATCTTCGACACTTCACTAACTCGTAAAACGTAGTTCAATGGCGTGCCGTTTATTTCGTTTCCACCGCGCTTGCATCCTCTGCTGTTGAATACAGCCACGAGCTGAAGTCGAGCAAATTTGGATTGCGCTTATCCCTAGAGTGTTTGGCCCAATCAAGATTCAACGTCGAAGGTAACCGTTCCACCAGTTCGTATCGTAAAGAAGCATTATAGACGAAATCGTGCACTTCACATGCTTGGATTGTTGCGACCAAGTTCTCTACGGTGAGCGCGAAGTAGAAGACCGTCTCTAGCCTATCGATGTTAGGCGATGGTAACGATCGGACCTTTTTACAATTGCTTGTACAATCGCCTGACTGCTTCTAGAGCTCTCCCTTTGAGGCACTTTCGAAGCCGCAACCTATTTTCTTTGTTGGAGAACCCGCATATCTGAGTGGAGTTGCTGAAGTTCGAGAAGAAGAGAGGCCAATCCTCTGGGTTGCCACTGAATTCCGGAAGATCTTTCGAAACCGCTTGTCGTGCGGCTAGCTGACTCCTGTTTAGAATACATACACGGGTTAACACGATGAATAAAAGAAACTTCTGAAGACACTGGATGTTGTTGTGGATTTCTGGGTTGCACGGTGCCTTGTTCAAAATTCGGAGCAGTATGCTCTGCAGGCCCAGCCAGTTGCCTTGGCAAAGGTTCTTCCATCTCCTCAGGCTCTAAACCGGAGTCAACTTGTTTATCGCAACGTTCAGTATCGGCCATCCATTCCTCGATTTGAGATATTTTCTCCGTCTAGTTGACACTTATCTTCCGTACTCAAGAAGCACGTCGTATTTCTTCATCAGGTATTTCTGTTCAAGTTTTTTCTCTTCTTCGATTTTCAGCAAGTGCAGCTTCCTTCTTCTCCTTGCCTCACTTTGTGTACTCATTACAACGCTCTTCGCCGTCTGCGACTGAGCAGGCAATGTTTGATTCTGAGTAGGTACGGAGGGAGCCGTACGTTGTTGATTACTCACAGTGGGACAGTCGGCGCAACTCCAGCTCACATTTTGAACGTCCTGCGTTACCTTCACGCACCGAAAACGGAACCACCCAATGGCCGATGATGGCAACAGCAATGGCCGAACAGCAATTTTGACATTGCGGTCCACCTATAGTACAACGCCTTGGTCTGACTCCGGAATAACCGCTGCACTTGCGGCGCCACTAGATTTACCGGTTTGCTTTTCTCCAGCTATACGCTTCTCAGGGGCTGTTCCAGTCCCGGCCTGATCGATACTAACTACTATTATCTGGCCGCTAGTAGAGGGAACAGCAACGGTATTTGTTGAACAGGATGTAGCGTTCGTCGCGGCTCTGTGACTTGCTGATTGTTCATCATGACCGTTTTACTCGCCTTTTTCGCGGTTTCGGCTTTGGAATGCTTCGACGACATCTTTCGGCTCGGTTAAAATAATTTATAAAATGTTGGAACAATAGTCGCGGTCGTCGCCAGAATTAACCGAATTCGTGAACTTTATTACTGAGAGTATATCGTGTTATAAATTCCTACGGGAATGATAGATACAATAAGTATTTAAATATATCATCTCGAATCTAATTCAATTACTTTTAGTAATTCAATAATAAAGTCAATATTTCTAATTTGTCCTATATTGTAAATGAAAACGAAGCAAACATTCTCTTTAGTATCTAGTATATAGTACATCTTAGTAGTCCATACTTGGCTCCTGAATTGTTTTTTTTTTCATTCCAAACCCAACTGTCATCGAATAAAGACGTTCTCCAAACTAAACTTATAAAAGGTTATGGGCTCCACGGCGAATACTGTGTGCGGAATTCCGCAATTCAACGGCGGACCGGATTTTCAGCACTGGAGCTTTAGAATGAAGATACATCTGGATTCGGTCGGCGTTTTGAAGAATTTGACGGAGAATGCACCGGAAGCGGAAGCGAAGAAAAAGAAGTTCGATGAGTCGGATCGTAAGGCCAAGGCTCTAATCGTAAGTTTTCTGGCCAACGAGTGCTTGGAAGTAGTCAGGGAGAAGTCGACTGCCAAGGCAATGTGGACGGCACTTGAAGCTAAGTTTGCAACCAAATCGATCGGATCTCAATACCTGATAAGGAAGCAGCTCAATCGGCTGAAGCTGAAAGAAGGCGAACCGATGAGACCGCATCTGATGGTATTCGACGACTTGATACGGCAAATGAAGACGGCTGGCGCGAAGGTTGATGATGTTGACCTGATGGTGCTGCTGTTCCAGACATTACCTGATTCGTACGACCCTCTGGTAACCGCCCTAGAAAATGTTCCTGAACAGGATCTCAAGATCGAAGTTGTGAAGCAACGTCTGTTAGCTGAAGACTCGAAGCGTCGGGAACGAAATGAGGAATGTGGCGAAGCGAAAGGTGCGGTTTTCTCCGGTGATAAAACGAAGAAGACTTCAAGTTTCAAGGAAAGTGCCATAAATGTGGCAAACGCGGTCATCTGAAGAAAGACTGTAAGCAGAAATCTGGTGGTGAAGCTAATTCGGCTGAAACGCAGAGGAAAGCAGTAAGTTTCATGGTGAACCGGGACTACGCGCAGCAGAAGAACAAAAAACTCGTGTTCAATCTCGACTCCGGGTCCAGCGACCACCTGGTAATGACAGCAAGGTGTTCCGGATCGTTCAGAAGCTGAAACAGCCGATTGTGATCAATGTGGCAAAAGATGGTCAATCATTACTTGCAAAGACCGTTGGAGAGATCTATGGGAACAGCAATAAACTGTATCCGCTCCATATGAAGGATGTGCTGTATATTCCGGAGCTACGCGACAATTTAATGTCAGTGAAGAAGCTAGTGATGGCTGGAGTACAGGTAATCTTTGTCGGAAAAGAAGCAGTGTTGAAGAGAGACGGCGAAACCATCGCTACTGCCCATCTGAGAGGCGGACTCTACGAACTGGAGATAAATCTGGAGAAATCGTCAGCAAACTTGTGCAAGAAGGAAACGGATAAGTTATGGCATCGACGGCTCGGGCATTTAAGTGAGGACGGCATGAAAAAGATGGTAAGCAACGATCTGATGACGGGGGCTGAGTTTCGTGGTACCAAGCTGAGTTTCTGTGACGCCTGTGTACAAGGGAAACAATGCCGTGACCCGTTTAGTGGAACTCGTGACCGAGCATCCAGACCCTTGGAAAGGATTCACTCGGACGTGTGTGGTCCTATCGATCCTCCTGGATGGGATGGATCAAGATACTTCGTAAGCTTAATTGACGATCATACCCACTTTGCCGTGCTGTATCTGATGCGGAAGGATTCCGAAGTCTTCAACAAGTTCCAGGAGTATGAGGCGATGGCTACAGCGAAATTTGGCTTGAAGATATCGACCTTAACTGTGGACCAGGGACGTGAGTATGGCTCTAATGCTCAGAAAGATTTCTATCGTAGAAAGGGCATACAAATCGAACCGACGGTGGCTTATACGCCACAGCAAAATGGTGTCTCGGAACGGTTCAACCGAACTGTAGTTGAAAAAGTGCGCACCATGCTGATCGACGCAAGCGTTCCCAAGGAGCTGTGGTCAGAAGCTGTCCTGACTGTTGTCTATTTGATTAACCGAAGTCCGACAGCAGCTCTCCCCAAAGACGTAACACCGGCTGAATCCTGGTATGGAACCAAGCCGTGCGTGAAGAAACTCCGGATTTTTGGGTGCAAAACCTTCGCTTGGATTCCTGGCCAGCAACGAGGAAGCTAGATGCGAGAAGCAAAGGAACAGTCCTGGTAGGCTATGCTCCAAATGGCTTTCGTTTGTGGAATCGTAAGGGTAGAAGGATTATTATTGCTCGTGATGTGAAATGCGATGAAGATTGCTTTCCGTATAAAAAATGCTCCTACAAGAAGGACTCGCCGCTGGTAGTATACTTCCCTGACGAGCAAGAGGGGGAAATCACCCACTACTCCGATGATGAAAACCACAGCGACAACAAGCCCGACATTGATGAACATGACGAGACTGACGACGAATTTGAAGACACTGCAGACACCGGGGCGCTCCCTTCGCAATCAGAATAGCACGAATCCATGGATGAGGGTCAACCGTTGCTGAGGCGCAGCGAACGGGATCGCAGACTCCCCGGTAAGTTTCTCAATTTCTTTTCGACGTACAGTGCAACTTCTGCTGGTTCAAACATTAGAGATGTTCCAAGCTGCTACGATGAAATCGATGGTAGAGATGATCGTGACCAGTAGCTACAGCCTATGCAAGAAGAGTTGGATTCATTGAAGGCGAATCGAGTCTGGAAACTGCAATCTTGTCCCCAGGGTATCAAGCCAATCCAATAGAAATGGGTGTTTCGTGTGAAGGAGGATGAAAACGGCGAGAAGGTTCGTTACAAGGCACGACTTGTGGTGAAAGGTTACCTGCAGCGTCCGGGCATCGATTATGAAGAAACCTACGCACCCGTGGCAAAGCTGACTATGATTCGCACTGTTATGGCAGTAGGCGTTCATCACCGATTCCTGTTTCACCAGATGGACGTTAAGATTGCGTTCCTTCACGGTGATTTGAAGGAAGAAATCTTGGACTAAACGATTGAGAGGGGGTGAAAACGAAGCAAACGTTCTCTTTAGTATCTAGTATATAGTACATCTTAGTAGTCCATACTTGGCTCCTGAATTGTTCTTTTTTTTTCATTCCAAACCCAACTGTCATCGAATAAAGACGTTCTCCAAACTAAACTTATAAAAGTGTTCACCTGGCAACACTGTGAAGTTAATCCAAAGGCAACTACTAAGCTGTAAAATTCAACGAATTTCCATGGAAAAAGGCAACATAAAATCCATCATCACACATCAAGCTTGAGGTATAGGCAAAATCTGATAGCATGCGTGTTATATCAGACATTTGTGCATGATTAAATATAAAAATCAGTCAAAAAGTACGGTCTCTGAGCGATCTGGTTGAATCAGTTAGTACGTTCAGGCGTTACGGTTCCTATGAATAGGATGAAATATTTCACTCTATTTGATCAACAAGTGTTGTTATTGATACCGAGGTTTTGTTTGGCACATCATATTGTCTACCTATCCAAGTGATCTGTGAGGTTCGGTGATAACAAACAAGACATGTCTGAAGAGATGGTGTATTGTATTAAATGCGATAAAGAGGAGAAAGACCCGAAAAAAGTTATCGAGTGCACATATTGCCACAAATCCGTTCACTTCAAGTGCAATAACGTTAAAGGGAATGCCGTCCGAAAGCTACGAGAGCAACCCTATTATTGTTCTTTGGAATGCTGTGAATTCTACCAGCGGATAACTGCTAATGTTAATGCAGAATCACAGGTACTCAACGATCTACGGCAAGTTTTGACGGAGGTGCGAGAAACCAGAAGCGAGATGCAGTTGTTCAAGCAAACGATAGGTGAAGTTGAAAAATTCCAGAATTTCCTGTCGGAGAAGTTTGACACTCTGCTATCCGAACAGAAGGCTTTGAAGGTGGATTATAACCTGCTGAAAACCAACGTTCAATCGATATCAATGGAGCAAAAATCATTGAGGGAGCGTGTCGTCCACCTAGAAGGAGAACTTGATCGGGTTAATCGAGCTGCGATCGCCAAAAATGCAATCATACTGGGGATTCCATCGAAAAGTGGCGAAAATATAACAGACATAGTTCGGTCATTCGCTGCTAAACTTGGTTGCCATTTACCAGATGATGCAATTGTGGAAACTCGTCGATTAATAACGAAAAACTCTAATGCAATTGATGGCAAAGCAGCTCCAATTAGAGTATGTTTCAAGGATGATAAGATCAAGGAGGATCTGTTTGCAAAAAAGAAAATTCGTGGGCAGTTGCTCTCTTCTGACATGAATGAATCATTCTCTAACCCTGTAAGGAGAATAGTTTTGAGGGATGAGCTAACTTCGTTTGGAATGAAACTGTTGACTGAAGTCCGCGAACAAAAGGAACTTGTAGAGTGGAAGTTTATTTGGCCTGGTCGTTATGGAGCGGTTCTTGCAAAGCGTACTGAGAATTCGAAAGTTGCAGTTATACTAAATCGAGCTGACCTTGAAATGTTGGAGAAGAATGGATCGAAGAGACAACGGAACTCATCAGGGAATTTGAATAGTCCTTCCTCGCCTGCGGGACCATCTCCAAAACGCTAGTGTTAGGAGTGGAATTTCGAATCGCCGTATACAAATTTTATTATTAAATATGTATTGTAATAAGAGCTATATTTGTATTGAAGATTGGATTAAAAATAAACATACTTATAATACAAATTCCTCATTTAGGATACTCCAGTTCAACATACGAGGGATCAATGAGCTGACTAAATTTGACAGCTTGAAAGAAATACTGCATAGATATGAAAATCGTATTGATGTTATCGTGTTGGGTTAAAGCTGACCGAACGAACCTGTACCAAATCGATGGATATAGAGGATTATTCTCTTGCCGAGACAGCTCTAACGGTGGACTAGCTGTGTTTGTGCACAATGAGCTAGATGTTGATGTGTGTAGAAATGTAACGATAGATGGATTTCATCACATACATTGTCGATTGAAATCACAGGGAAAGGCAACTAATTTGCATGCGGTCTATAGACCTCCTTCTTTTGATGCCAGGAAATTTTTGTATGAAATAGATAATATGGTCTCGGAATCAAACAGCGGCGATAGAAGTATTTTAGTCGGCGATATGAACATCCCAACAAACATCACCTCTAATAACATAGTGTGTGAATATATGCGAATGTTAGAAACATACAATATACGGATAACTAACACGATTGTAACGAGGCCTATCAGTAACAATATATTAGATCATGTAGCTTGCTCAGACACTTTAACTGAATCTGTTGTAAATGAAACTGTATTCACTGAGCTAAGCGATCATTGCCTGATTTGCACATCATTCAATATGACATGCCATACCTCAATAAAATTTCTGACGAAACGAATCGTTAACCATTCTCGCTTGGATGACCGATTTAGACAAACCATAGCAAATCTTCCACCCAATTCATCTGCTAACGAAAAACTAACATATGTAATAAATGGATACAAAGCGAATTTAGAAGAATGCACAGTCTCAGCTAAAGCCAAACTCAAAGGTTTCTGCCCCTGGATGTCGCTTGATTTATGAAGGTTGATCAAAGTGAAGGATAATGCTCTTAAACGTAAACGTAGAAATCCGGACGACGTACATGCATCAGAGATACTAAGACACGTTTCGAAGATGCTACAAGAAAGGAAAGTGAAAGCCAAGCGCGAATATTACGAACGGATATTGAGTGGTAATAATCAGAAAATGGTATGGAATCTCATTAACGACGTGACACGAAATAAGGACAATCACAATAAATTGATCACGTTACGTGACGGCACGCAAATAATAACGGATCCGAGTTACATTTGTACTAAGTTCAATGAATTCTTCTGCGATGTTGGACCTAGCCTTGCTTCCACGATCAATACTAATAGGAACATTAATCGATTTGAAACCATGCAACCACTACAGTCTTCGATGTTTCTAAGACCTACCTCTCTTAATGAGGTAATCGTTATTTTTTATTTAGTACATCATCTTCGACTACGTCGCACAGACTGACTTAAAACTAACTATACTAAATCTCTAATCCTAGCACTGAACACGTTTCTTGTCAACAGAAAATCAAATTCATTACAAACAACATTAAAGGAACGCAAACAAAAATCAAAACTACTGTTGTAACCGAAGTTTGTTCTGTGGTAAGGAATTGCTAATAATGGAGAGTTTCGAAAACGACGAGGCGGAATATTCAATGGAATCTGTTCCAAGAGCTTAGGACAGTCAACATGACCCATTAAAACATCAAAAACAAACAGCCTTTGTGACTTAGTTCGCCTCGATGAAAGTGTTTCCAAATCGATCAACTTACAACGATCAGCATAACAGGACTTGTGTGAAGTTAGCGGATAAAAGTTCAGCGCATAAAAGTTTTTGTTGCATGCAAGTTTCTCTTCAACGTCTTGTTGGATTTAAAGAATAATGAATTATTAAAATTGAAATAAAATGAGTGTTTATTAGGTAACTTCCTTCGAAATCATGCTCATTTGTTAGAGAAATAATACATTCATCTTTGAACATGTATCATTTTCTTCTAGATCGTGTCAGATAAAAATTATAGAGAGAAACGTGAGCATGAGTCTATATAGGAAAATATACCATATATTAAAAATCAAAAAAAGTTGTTCGAAACATAAAAATACGCTTATCTGGGGATAGTCTCATTCGATAGAGAATTGTTTCACCTATCTTCAGCCAGAATTTCAATTTTTTTTTATCGGGTCTAAAAAAAGTTATAGACTGAAAAGTGAACATGGGTAATGAATTTATATATGAAAAACAAGCCAATTTTTGAAAATCATAAAAAGGTGTTCGAAACACAAAAATACGCTTATCTGGGCATAAGCTTATTTGATAGAGAATTTTTTCGCCTATGTTCAGCCCGAATTTCAATTTTTTTTATCGGGTCTAAAAAAAGTTATAGACTGAAACATGAACACGGGTAATGAATTTATATAAGAAAAACAAACCAAATTTTGAAATTCAAAAAAAGGTGCTCGAAACATAAAAATTCGCATATCCGGGGATAGGCTTATTCGATAGAGAATTCGGCCGTTCTACGCATAGTTGTCCCATTTTCCAAACACAGCAACTAAGGAAAACGCAATCAAAGTTTTCTCGCATATTTGTCTCCCAAAATCTTTAAGCATTTCAATTCAGCAATACACCAGGTTTTTTATAAGCACTATACTATTGTTTAATGAAATGTGATGAGATCCCATCACTGAATCAATTAAGCTTGATCACGGGTTTACAAATTCATGGCGGGACTGTTATGCCTGAAGTATCAACATGGGACAATTGAACTTGATGTTGTTTTTTGATATACTGGGAACAAACAATAATTTTTTTTGTGTTTTTTCGAAAAATTATGCATAGAAACATCGTTTTATGAAGAAATGAGTGATCTGCGACACCTTCGCAGAATAGGAAAATCATTGTTATCAGGCATTCGCGAACAAGGTGTACACGTGTTCTGTTAAACTTTTTCTTATTTTCTTGAGAATTAGTTCGTTCTTCCAAAGCAGAAAAGAGTGCATTAGGCCTGCTGGAGGTGTGACATGAAATTCTTGTTCTTGAACCGACTTATTCGATATGGATCTACAAAAAATACATGGTGGGACAGTTATGGATAGAATATCAACATGGGACAATTGAACTCGATGTTGTTTTCTTTTAAGTTGGGAATAAACTATATGTTTTTTTGTGTTTTTCAGTAAAATTATGCATAAAAACAATGTTTTATGAAGAAAAGTGAGAATCGTCAAAAAGTAACATGGGACAACTATGCGTAGAACGGCAGAATTGTTTCACCAATCTTCAGTCAGAATTTCAATTTTTTTATCGGGACTAAAAAAGTTATAGATTGAAAAGTGAACATGGGTAATGAATTTATATATGAAAAACAAGCCAAATTTAGAAAATCAAAAAAAGTTGTTCGAAACATAAAAATGCGCTTATTTGGAAAAATGCCTAAGAAAAACAAGCCAAATTTTGAAAATCAAAAAAAGTTGTTCGAAACATAAAAATACGGTTATTTGGAAGAATGTTTATTCGATAGAGAATTGTTTCACCTATCTTCAGCCAGAATTTCAATTTTTTTATCGGGTCTAAAAAAGTTATAGATTGAAAAGTGAACATGGGTAATGAATTTATATATGAAAAACAAGCCAAATTTAGAAAATCAAAAAAAGTTGTTCGAAACATAAAAATGCGCTTATTTGGAAAAATGCCTAATCGATAGAAAATCGTTTCACCTATACTCAACCATAATTTCAAATTTTTTCAATCGGGTCTAAAGAAAGTTATTGACTGGAACATGGACTTGTGTGATGGGTTTGTTTGAGAAAAACATACCAAATTTTGAAAATCAAAAAAAAATTGTTCGAAACATAAAAATGCGCTTATTTGGAAGAATGTTTATTCGCTAGAGAATTGTTTCACCTATCTTCAGCCAGAATTTCAATTTTTTTAATCGGGTCTAGAGAAAGTTATTGACTGAAACGTGAACTTGTGTGATGGGTTTGTATGAGAAAAACATACCAAATTTTGGAAATCGAAAAAAGTTGTTCGAAACATAAAAATGCGCTTATTTGGAAGAATGTTTATTCGATAGAGAATTGTTTCACTTATCTTCAGCCAGAATTTCAATTTTTTTTATCGGGTCTAGAGAAAGTTATTGACTGAAACGTGAACTTGTGTGATGGGTTTGTATGAGAAAAACATACCAAATTTTGAAAATCGAAAAAAGTTGTTCGAAACATGAAAATGCGCTTATTTGGAAGAATGTTTATTCGACAGAGAATTGTTTCACTTATCTTCAGCCAGAATTTCAATTTTTTTAATCGGGTCTAGAGAAAGTTATTGACTGAAACGTGAACTTGTGTGATGGGTTTGTATGAGAAAAACATACCAAATTTTGAAAATCAAAAAAAGTTGTTCGAAACATGAAAATGCGCTTATTTGGAAGAATGTTTATTCGATAGAGAATTGTTTCACCTATCTTCAGCCAGAATTTCAATTTTTTTAATCGGGTCTAAAGAAAGTTATTGACTGAAACGTGAACTTGTGTGATGGGTTTGTATGAGAAAAACATACCAAATTTTGGAAATCGAAAAAAGTTGTTCGAAACATAAAAATGCGCTTATTTGGAAGAATGTTCATTCGATAGAGAATTATTTCACCTATCTTCAGCCAGAATTTCAATTTTTTTAATCGGGTCTAAAGAAAGTTATTGACTGAAACGTGAACTTGTGTGATGGGTTTGTATGAGAAAAACATACCAAATTTTGAAAATCGAAAAAAGTTGTTCGAAACATAAAAATGCGCTTATTTGGAAGAATGTTTATTCGATAGAGAATTGTTTCACCTATCTTCAGCTAGAATTTCAATTTTTTTAATCGGGTCTAAAGAAAGTTATTGACTGAAACGTGAACTTGTGTGATGGGTTTGTATGAGAAAAACATACCAAATTTTGGAAATCGAAAAAAGTTGTTCGAAACATAAAAATGCGCTTATTTGGAAGAATGTTCATTCGATAGAGAATTATTTCACCTATCTTCAGCCAGAATTTCAATTTTTTTTATCGGGTCTAAAGAATGTTATTGACTGAAACGTGAACTTGTGTGATGGGTTTGTATGAGAAAAACATACCAAATTTTGAAAATCGAAAAAAGTTGTTCGAAACATAAAAATGCGCTTATTTGGAAGAATGTTTATTCGATAGAGAATTGTTTCACCTATCTTCAGCTAGAATTTCAATTTTTTTAATCGGGTCTAAAGAAAGTTATTGACTGAAACGTGAACTTGTGTGATGGGTTTGTATGAGAAAAACATACCAAATTTTGAAAATCGAAAAAAGTTGTTCGAAACATAAAAATGCGCTTATTTGGAAGAATGTTTATTCGATAGAGAGTTGTTTCACCTATCTTCAGCCAGAATTTCAATTTTTTTATCGGGTCTAAAAAAGGTTATACACTGGAACGTGAACATGGGTAATGTATTTATATAAGAAAAAAAGCCAAGTTTTGAATATCAAAAAAAAATTGTTCGAAACATGAAAATACGCTCATCTGGGGATAGTATAATGTCTACTGAAATTTGAAAAGCTCCCCCCACTTCAATCAATCAAGCTTGAATATAAGTATAAAACAACATGGGACAATTGTGTTTGGTGTTGTTTTTTTAAAAGCTGGTGACAAACAATAACTTATTTGGTGTTTTTCCAGAAGATTAGGCATAAAAACATCGTTTTATGAAGAAAGGTGAAAATTGTCGAAAAGTAACATGAGACAACTATGCGTAGAACGGAAGAATAGTTCATTGCAATTTTCAACACACGTTAAACGAAGCCAAATAGACTGTAACGAACGTAGCTCACGACACCTTTTGGGATTGTTCCAACAAAGTGGCAAAAGAAAATAATAAAGGGTGTGTCACATCAAATTGCATCACGGAAAAAACGGGGTCACCTTCGTGCCAAAGAAAATGAACCCGCCCAACGCGCCGGAGCTTCGCCCAATAGAGAAATATTGGGCGATTATGAAGCAGGCCCTCCGGAAGAACCCAAAAGTTGTCAAATCGGAGGCGGACTTCAAGAGAAAATGGATTTCTGTTCAAAAAAAACTACAACCTGACGTTGTACAGAACCTTATGGACGAGGTAAGGAGGAAGGTGCGAGCATACGGGCTTGGGCTCGAAGTATGAATAAAAGAAAATGCCAAAAGTTGTTTAATAGTTTTTTTTTTACTGTCTAAAATTTTCAAAAGGATCGGTCTACTGGGCGAATTTCTACAGCGTTTTTTCTGTGATGCAATTTGATGTGACACACCCTTTAAATGTCTGCAAGGGTCAAATGACCCGTTGCGGTAGTTAGGGCAGATTACATATGATTCTCAGTAAAAAAAATAACAAGAGAGGAGTAAACACTGAAAAATACATTCGATGTATATTTTAGGAAAAGTAGTGTAGACAAATGATGTTGTGACATTGTAATTTGCAAGAAAATTTTTACTAAATGTTTAAATGGGTCATTTGACCCCTCGTGGTAGGTTTAGTGTTAAAATACATCAAAATAAGATGGTAATCAGATCGGTGAATTAAAACAATACTCTAATTTATTTATTTTTCATCCATTTTTAACTTCTTTGATTTCAAAACTTTAGATTTGTGTATGAATTATTGTTGAATTTTCCAGGTATCATATAAACCTAATCCTCTTCCTTTCACGGGCTTGGAACCGTCAGCTTATAAAGCTGGCGAAGTTGAATCCAACTAATGCTTATAAAAAAATATATACCAAAAACCCACTTCTAGCATAAAAAAAGTTATATTTGAATATAAAATATTTGTTAATTTTGTCTGAAATTGTACTTGATTCCAACACACATTATGCAAGAAAAATATGTGGAATCTTTAAGTAAATGTTTATCCCTGATGCAGTCTACATGTCACCACCTATTGCATTTTTTGCAGTTTACTCGATTTACTGATCCCGAAAACGATGTGTCATTTTCGGTTACTCCGCAGCCCGGACACATTTGTTCAACATTATTGGAATTAAAAATAATGTTTTTCAAAATTCTCATCCTCTCATATTAAGGATGGAATGAAGCGCTCAGAAGACATTGGTTGGTGAGATACATCTCAATATTATGGAGAACATGAACTCCACAGTTTACTCCATCTGGTTGATAATGGCATTTCATAGCTACTGGCGTAAAATTATTTAAAATATTGAGAAAATTTGAAATTTTACTATTCCTGGCGTGTGTCTTAAGATTCGTTTTGATTAACTCATACATTTGATCTGAACTATACATATGCTTAGAATCTATGAAAATAAATATATTTTTTTTTAATCAATGAGGGCCAAAGTGAAATGAGCCTTGAATAACATAGGTAAAATTGAAAAATCAGCAATACAAATGTTCGAACAAATATTCTCTAAAATATTAGGATCGACCAACGAAAGCTCAAATAACATGGGAGTTTGGTCACAAAATATTCTGTAGGCATTGGGAGCAATGGAACATATAATATTCTCTATGTAAAAGTCTACCAGAAAGTTGGTTAAACAAGTGTTCCATCCACATTCAAAAAGTGTCTTGAGATCACCATACTGTAAGGTAGATTCTCTGTACATTAATTTTATGCCATCGCATTCTTCGGTTCTCGGAGCAGTATAATAATCTACATCCTTCAGCAAACCGTTCGGCATAAATCTCCCAAATTCTTTGGAGACAGATTCTTCCATTCTACAAACTGACGAATTTAGTTTAACATCATTCAGATTTGATTCGTTATCGAAATTGTCAGGCTTCAAAGCTTGGACGCCTTCTACAACAATATTTAGCTTTCCGTCATTATTTTCACATTTTTCCCACCATCGAGAAATGGATTCCAATGAATCTAATTTCTTATCACAAAAAGGAAACTTCCGTCTGCTCTTGCCTTTCTTAAATTAATCCTTTTCTCTGTACAATGCTGAAACACGTATTGTGCTTAGAGGGGTTTGGACTGTTGAAGCTAGAGTAACGAATAATTCAGAATTTTCCAATTTTCTTTTTCGGGAATTTTTATTCAAAAATGGTGTGGATGTTGCATCAGGTCGTTCAAAATTCTCAATTTTCGTATTTCGCGTATTTGGCACTCGCAATTTTAAAGATTGTATTTACATTTTTTCATGAATATGTAAAATATAATCATCGATTCTTACCCGATCTTGATTGCCAATAAAGGTGCCTTTTTTAATATCACATTTTATGTCCTTGTGATATTCTTCAATGGTCCCATTATTAGATTGATTGAATTTTTGCCTTAATTCAACGTTCTGTGTTTCTGGGTAACCTTATAAGTTAAAAGAGGGGTCCAGAAAGGTAAATATGTAATGTATTTTTTCAAAAATGTGTTGATGAAGGTATAAATTGAGTTTGCTTCTGATGCAACTATCCCAAAATCACCCAACTCTTCATTCACCACAGCTTTGAAATCAATCAATCCTCGTTGGTAAAAAGGACTTGACTGATAAATTGTTTTGAAATCATCATAATTTTCTGTGCCAAAAACGTTACTTACAGTGCAAGATTCTGTATCACTTGGGAATTATTCATCTGCTTTCAAGAAACTTAAATAGTTTGTCAAACGTTCATAAGAATCTAATTTAACATTTGTCTTTTTAGTCAATAAATATCTGATAAATAACTTTAAAATATCGTAAACCGTGTCGGCGTATCTTATATTGAACAAAGACGCAAACACAATTTTACAAAATTTATTATCGGGATGATATTTCTCTGGTATGAATTTGTCTACATCCCTGTAAAACATTTTCGTCAAATGAGAGCTGCACAGCTTGAGAACAACAAAATCTAATTTTTTATTCACATTTTTATCTAGAACCCACGCTTCACAAACTTTGAGATACTGCACTATGGACATTGCATTAAAAGATGACATAAGTGCATTTATCTCAGCTGAAAAATCTGTTGTAACAGTTCGAAGAATAGACGAGAGTCTTTTTTTCGTGTTGTTGACTATAAAATTTGCTATCAAACGCAAATTAGTCTCAATATTCCCGGTGTAGTGATTTTCAGTAAAAAAAATTGGCGATAGGAAATGGTTTTAATTTGTCACGAGGACAAATTTGAACGCGTGCAATTAAACTGTACAGAAGCATACTACTACCGGATATAGAATACCATTGGACACCAGTCGCATCTAGATGAAAGTCAAGTGGACCGGATTCAACTGAAATATTAATAAAAATGTCAAGCTGTGCTTTCGTCATTAGAAGAATATTAACAGGTTTGTATTGCAAACTCATGATTGAACTCTCAGGGTTCCTCGACAACTCTCCAAGCGCAGAGAAGACATCCTTATCTTCTCGTAGCTTATATCTAGCCTCAGAAGCAATTTTTCTGGCTGTATCATCAGAAATACAACCTCGAAGGTTTCTATCCAAATCAAACGAAATTTGGTTCTCATGAAGAATATCTACTTGGTTTGTGATGAAATCACGAGTGGTGGTTTTCAGAATTTCCTGTTGTAACAAAATTCTTTATTTTCCCCGAATTGTGAGGCCAATGGAGTTGGGTGCTCTTCAAGACTGTCGAATTTAATTCGCTCTTTATATCCAGTCTTGAATCTAATCAACCTGTTTTCCCCAACTAACAAACATTGTAATTGCTCTCGTTTCCAAACGAGATCTTTTCCAGAATCCCAGAAATCTTTCTTTCTAAATTATATAGACCTATTGTCCCTTTGCGGTAAATTAGTAGGGTTAATATCATCTACATTACCAAGAGATATTTGTGCAACGAATGAATTTGAAGCATCGTTTACATCAAGGTCATTCAAAGTATGTACACTGTTCTGAAATTCTTCAAAGTTTGACACTTCGTCCTGTGTATTAGTGCGGTTACTTTCGCCACAACTTAAAACAACTTCCTGTTGTGACAATGTACAATCCATTTCACAACTTTCGAAGTTAACATCAATGACGCCGTTTGCTTCTGTGTTATCAAATTTATTATTTTCAATTGAAGCAAAAGTTTGTATTGGATCCGAAAAATGTGCGTCATAACAAATCGAATCTACATCATTAAATAATAATGATGGGCCTCCTCTAATAGTTGAGAGGGAAAATGATGCCTTGTCAACTGAGGGTACATTGTCGCATGAAGGCAATTTCGAATGATGATTTATAACATCATTTTCCATATCCACGTTAATGACAGAAGACTTTCTAATTTTTTTTATTAGGGTCAGAATCTTCAAGCGATTTGATGCTGTATTTTTAATCCCTAATACCGCAAACGCCTCAGGATCTCGCGTATATTCTCGATCCATCCATCTGGGTCCGTACTTGGTTGCAGAATAATCCCTCAAACGAGTTTCATCAGCACTTCTTTGGTTGGACCACTTCTTCGGTTGCGCCATTATAACTGAAAAGAAATCTGCGAAGAACTGAAGACAAAATATCGTTGAGTAAAAAGATAAACGATATACTAGAGATTTATAATTTCGGCATGTGCTTTAAAAATTTATTTTTTTGAAAAACAGTTATAATGCTATTCAACGCCAAGTTCTAAAAAACATTATTAAAAAATTTAACCAAATATTAAAAATTTATATTTATCAATATGAAACTGAAATTCACTTATTATGAATATAATTAAAAGTCTTTTTTTTCGTTTATTTTTACACCTACATAAGTTTAAAGGAATTTAACTGTATTGTTATTAGTATATACATAAAACATTTACATTGTTTCTTAATTCTAGTGGTTATAAGGTCGGCTCGAGTTTAGCAGTAACAAATTTTCTCCAGGAAAAGGATGGCATATAAAGAGATTGTAACAATGTTGATGATCACACTCAATTCCTAAATCTATTCTTATATCCGTTACGTGATTATATCTATTATATATCTATATCTATTCATGCAGTCACCTATTTTTTTGGTGTTTGTGGATTTAGTGCTTAGGTACTACGATCTGCTGATATCATTGATTTTTTTTATAAACTATAAAAATTCAAAATGGATTTTAATATAAAAGGTTTATAGGTTCAAGCACCCGAAAGACGCCCACAGCTATTCCATGCCAAACCGATTTAGTGGTTCTTAGATTTTCGTGAAAATTTGTAGTTTTTTTTCTTATTGCGAAATTTTAGACTAGTTTTTTTAATTTTTTCATTTGCGTGCCCATTTTCATTTTAGGGTGGTCTCAAAAATCAATTTTTAATACCGTAACGCTTCGGAATCCGGATAACTTTTTAATCCGGACTGTTCGGACCCTATTCTACGCACTTTGAACATCTTTGTAGCACGTTTATTCCCCCGTTGGGAAATTCGTAAAAAATTATCAAGCAAAAACTCGCGATATGAAATAGAATAATTGATGTTCGAAAATGAGATGAGAAGTGACCGACTGATCTGGCGTTTTAATGTGTACTGAGAGAGAGTAGTGACCGGTTGATCTGGCATAAATAGTCCTCTAAGGTCCCGTGTAGCAAACAAAAATGAGTACAACTGAGAATTTATGCTACACGGGGGTACTCGGATGGAGCGTATCGAGCTACCTAACATGGACACCATTATAGAGCTATTCCACACCAAATCATCCAGACAAAACAGCATATTTTGATCCGGCCCTCTCCGAATTTATTGAAGCTTGGTACTTATGATATATGAAATATGACAGATATATGAAAGATATGAAACCTACCCAAAATAACAATCTTCATTATCGTATGACCAATTGAAATTACGATTGATATTTTTAAAGCGTATATTAAATTCATTGATCTTTTTTTTTCAAAATATCTGAAGCGCCCCTAATCATCAAACATTCTGTAAAAGTGCTTGGAAGTTACATTTCTTACATTTTTATATTTTCTGAAGCGCGAGCTAATTTCAAGCCCGCGAGTACATCCACCTCGTCGATCTCATATTACAGTTTTGTTCGTCAGCCAGTGTCGCTGACCAGGTTTAATTATTTTTACTGACACTAACTTCAGTACCGCGAATAAAAAAAAATAAGCTCGGGTTTCTATGTGGCTCGTGGCCGGCCAGTTTATAAACAAATTAATGTTTACGATTGTATATAGCCAATTCGATTGCAATTGGTTAATTTTTTCCCCTCTCTGAAAGCAACTCCAAGCACCTCCCGTAGGAATCTGAATTTAGAATGAGCTTGTAGGATTAAGTATGTATAGTGTTAGGTTAATTTTATATTTAGTTGATATAAAATAAAGAGTCGGGAGTTAGACGTTAACAGGATCGGTCGTGTTTTAGTTGTACGGAAAAATGAAAATCCAGTTGCTCACTAGGCAACGGTACATATCATAACACGAAATTCAGATGTCTGATTAAAATGTGATGTTTGTTAAGTTGTTGGAAAATCAAAGAACTATTTTGAAAAATATTACTCAAAAATTGAATTTATTATTAAAAACTTTTATATTTCATAATATATATTTTTATAGGAAATGGAAGGGTTTTAACAAAAAGCCAGGCTGGGTAAGAAAGTAAAAATTGCTCCCAAACCAAATCACTAGCTCTATGGTAAATATTGTATAGGGCATCAAATAAGAAATTTTGACTATTTTACTAGATATTTGTGACTGTTTTCAGAATTTTATCAGCGTTGTGCGGTACAAAAAAAAATATTTATATTTAGATTTTTCTTTACAAATTTGAGACCCGGTACTGGTTTGATTTATTTTTAAATATGTTCATATGTGTTTTTTTTTATATTTGTGATTTTTTTTCAGAAAATTTAAAGAACTGCGTTACGCATTTGTGTTTTCGTAAAAGAGCTCCAAACCTTATTACCAGCGCTTTGGAAAATATTGTATAGGGTACCAAATTAGTAACTTGTGTAATTTTTCTGAATTCCTATATGGTATGCTTCAAATCAAAGTGATTGTTTTTTTTATGTCATTCTCAATAGGTTGGAAACGAAAATATGGGTAAAAAAACTCAAAGTGCAACTTACTATTTACTGACCTATCTACATTGATCGATTCTCTTCATTGACTTTCTCTTTCGATAACTACGGCCTTTCCGACAGATTCGGCAGAGTTTTATAAAAGAGGTTTCCTTTTACTCTCTTGATCTTTGAACACATCAGGAAATGCTTTTATCACCGAGTCATTAACTAAAAAGAATGTCAATGAAGGGATCGATTGAGTGTGTTTCTACGCTTTTTTTGATTTGTTTGATTTTTTTCAGAATTTTAACAGTGTTGCGTGATACAAAAAATATATATTAACAAAATTTTGATTTTTCTAAGCTATTGAGACTCAGTACTGGTTCAATTTATTTTTAAATATGCTTTTATGTTTTGTTTCAGAAATATTCAATAATTTAAAAACAAAATCTTTTTTTCTATTTCCCTAAAATCTATAATTGTATTGTATTTATGTGTTCGTGGAAAGTGCCCCCTAACCTTGTATTATATAGTTATATAGTTCATTATGGAAGTTATAGTGAAAAATGTAGTTTTCCCTTTTTTTCACGCCTGGAACTTATTTTTTTCACACTTGGAAATGAAAATTCAAGAAAATACTCAAATAAAGTAAATCCTAATTTTCACCGTCAGCAATTTTTTTTCTATGAAATCGATGATTAATAAAATCGTGGATTTAAATTCATGCGACTAAACATGTCAACATCTGAGCTATTTACAGAATTATCCAATTTCGGATAAAAAAATCGGAATGCCAAAAAAATTAATTTTCGATGGTAATTTTATCATAGTATGATTCACTATGAGTTCTTTTTTTTATACTTTCTTTTCCAAGCTATTGTAAATGTCGTGAAAAAAAGAAAAAAAAACTACGGTTTTAGCCGAAGCCAAAGCTCATTATAAAGGGTGTGTCACATCAAATTGCATCACGGAAAAAACGCTGTAGAAATTCTCCCAGTAGACCGATCCTTTTGAAAATTTTAGACAGTAAAATAAAAACTATTAAACATCTTTTGGCATTTTCTTTTTATTCATACTTCGAGCCCAAGCCCGTATGCTCGCACCTTCCTCTTTACCCCGTCCATAAGGTTCTGTACAACGTCAGGTTGTAGTTTTTTTTGAACAGAAATCCATTTTCTCTTGAAGTCCGCCTCCGATTTGACAGCTTTTGGGTTCTTCCGGAGGGCCTGCTTCATAATCGCCCAATATTTCTCTATTGGGCGAAGCTCCGGCGCGTTGGGCGGGTTCATTTTCTTTGGCACGAAGGGCACCCCGTTGGCTTCGTACCACTCCAACACGTCCTTTGAATAATGGCACGAAGCGAGATCCGGCCAGAAGATGATCGGGCCCTTGTGCTGCTTCAATAGTGGTAGTAAGCGCTTCTGTAGGCACTCCTTAAGGTAAACCTGCCCGATTACCGTGCCGGTCATCACGAAGGGGGCGCTCCGCTTTCCGCGAGAGCAGATCGCTTGCCACACCATGTACTTTTTGGCAAACTTGGATAGTTTCTGCTTGCAAATCTCTTCCGGAACGCTGAATTTGTCCTCTGCGGAGAAGAACAACAGGCCCGGCAGCTGACGAAAGTCCGCTTTGACATAGATTTCGTCGTCCATTACCAGGCAATGCGGCTTCGTCAGCATTTCGGTGTACAGCTTCCGGGCTCGCGTCTTCCCCACCATGTTTTGCCTTTCGTCGCGGTTAGGAGCCTTCTGAACCTTGTATGTACGCAGGCTCTCCCGCTGCTTGGTCCGCTGGACGAATGAACTTGACAAATTCAGCTTATTGGCGACATCCCGGAGCGAACTTCTCGGATCACGTCTAAACTGCTTAACTACGCGCTTGTGATCTTTTTCACTGACGGAGCATCCATTTTTGCCGTTTTTCACCTTCCGGTCGATGGTTAGGTTCTCGAAGTATCGTTTTAGTACTCTGTTGACCGTGGATTGGACGATTCCCAGCATCTTACCGATGTCCCGATGTGACAACTCCGGATTCTCGAAATGAGTGCACAGGATTAATTCACGACGCTCTTTTTCGTTCGACGACATTTTTCCAAATTTACGAAAAATTGACAGTGAAGCATGGCCAACGTGATCTATACACTTTTATCTGATTATAAGCGAAAGCTGAAGATATAATTCCTAAAAATTAAATTTCTACAGCGTTTTTTCCGTGATGCAATTTGATGTGACACACCCTTTAAGATTCAGAAAAAACATATAATTATCTAACTCCCAACAATACTTTCCATAGCGCTGGTGATAAGGTTTGGAGCTCCTTTCACGAATACACGATTACAATATTGTAATATATTTTAGGAAAATAAAAAAAAGAAAATTACAAAAAAATCAGCAATAAAAGAATTAGATATTTTCGTACCTTGCATTCTAAAAAAGATCACCAATATCAAAAAAACATACATATTTAAATAGAAATTAAACCGGTACTAAGTCTCAAAATTTATAAAAAAAATCTTAAAAATTATGAAAAAAATATAATTTTATTAATATACATTTTTTGGATCATATCTAGAAAAGGCACACATTTAAATTTTTTATTAATTTTTAATTTTTTTCAATTTTTTTATTACTGAATCTCTAAAACTCCCAAACAAAATTTCAATGTTTCAAAGTAAGGAAACTCTTCCTGTTTATATACTTTTTAAAAAAGAGTTTTATTAAATTCCTAACCTACTTATTCCCTAGCCGACGTCCAGTGTGAGAAAAGAGAGCGAGCCACATGTCTGTGGCCTTTTTATTATTTCATTCTGCTGGGTATGCATATCGCATACCGCTGACGATGGATGTGCCGCGTGGCGTGGTATACCGGCTGGATTTCCTAACGGCTCCCCTTTTAGTCGAAAGTCGTCCTCGGCTTTCCTCAATTAACTTGCTGCGGTATGAACTTAACCCTCGGTTTCTTCTGAATGATTCCCGGAATAAAGCGCAGGAGAAAACGACTGCAACAGAAACCACCGCTTATAAAATGTGTAGTAGGCTATAAATATTGTGGCGCGGTATTGTATTTCAAAACAAGAATTAACCGGGCAAACGTATCGCCCCAGGCAAACGTAACGCCCCGGGCAGACGTATACCGTCCGACGCTCGCTAGAGCTCGGTCGGACATTGCTAAAGGATCGTATCCTATGTTTCAAACTAACCGGGCAATCAGTGGATCCCAGGTTTGCGTGCGAGACACCGCCGCTTCCGACGGCGGGTCGGCGGTGGACTCGGATTGCGTCATCTTGGCGGCATGGGCCGCCTCGATTCCTTATCCTCGCCAAATGGGGACTTCGTCCCCATTACATTGTCCTCAGAATAAATTTCGAAAAACGAGAACAAGAGAATAAATTTATAATAGAAATGTGAGGCACATGATGTTTTTCCCGCGCCAAATATTTCTAGCCTACTACACTTTTTCTAAGCGGTTGTTTCTGTTGCAGTTGTTTACTGTGGCGATTTATTCCGGTCACCCTTCTGAATATATTCATCTACAATGTCCTCCATACTACCCGTTGGCGTGTCTCCCTTGATAACGATTTTGGTTCTATTGCATGGTGGAAGTATGTTTTTGATGACCAAGGTGAAAATGATTCCAAGGATGATTAGAGTTGTAACGGAGAATGAACCAAAGGATATCCACTTGAAGGTGCGCAAACTTCCGTGTATGTTTGTCGTCGTCAAGTTGAGCTTGTGCAGGTGTTCTCGATGATTTAGATGAAGTTTCTGTAAGTAGTCTAGAGGCATACGATTGATGATTTCAGTGGCGTTTACCTTTAACCCGGTGGTTGGAATAAAAGACGTTGCAGGTCCTTCAGCGTCGAGATTTGTATACTCCTCTCCATTTAGGTGGATAGTACATCCGGAGAACTGAATTAAGAAAGATCCCTGCAAGTCTTTCGTGTGTTTAAAACAGCTTGAAGACATAGTCATGTTTGCATCATTTACAACGATATTGGCGTCGTTGATTTTCTTTACAAAATTTTGACCATACGTTTTCTCAACCATACATTGGGCAGAACTTCCACTCATTAGTTGTTGAATGCATGCTCCTGCTACTTCTAACTGCGAATCTTGGCAAATGTAAAGTCCTCTGGTTTTAGGACATAAATTTTGCATATGGTAAGATTTGGGTCCTTTTAGATAGTAGTTTGAAGATAGATGAACACGTGTACCATTGGTTATGACTGGTTCGATGTAGTGTAGCTCATAAATGACATCCTTAATTCTTGGAACTTTTAAGGTGTAGATAATTGAATGTGAGGTTCGAAGAACATAAGCGCTGGCGATATCCAGAATAGTGCCGAAGGAATCTAGTTCGAAATTGTTGCTGGTGAGAAACTGTTGTGCTGCGAAGATTTCTTCTGGGCTGATGAGGCGGCTGCTTGGTATATTAAACCTAGCTAAAGTTATAGCCTCCTCTACTATCTCTAAATTCTTGATGAGCTCATCTAAATTAAATAAAAGATTAACTGATTCAAATCCATCCATTGTTTCATTATATGACTTGTAATAGTCGGTAGCTAGCAAAGAGATAGTTTTTGTTAAGTTATTGATTCTTTCTTCAAATTGCTTGTTAATTGCTGTTTGCTTATTATTTTGTTCAATTAGTGTATTGGTAGTGGTATTAATGATTTTCAAATCTTCGGCATCCGGGCTGCCTGATATATATTTCCAGGCTTTTCCTAGGGTTTCCCATCGTCTGAATCGTCTAATATTTGGCGTTTTCAGTTTTTCAAAAGTTATTAACAATTTTTCTTGTTTAGATTTTATAAGTGGGCTCAGGATGTGTCTATGTGTTATCTTTTCATTTGCAATTACAATCAGTTTTTCAATAATGGATTCAATAGAACTTACATTTACACGGTGGATAATTCTAACATAGTTATGGCTTATTCTCGCAGGTCCTAATGACACAACAGCTAGAGGGTTTTGATTTAAATCGTGTATGCGGACATCGCAGTGTCCGCCCTGGAGTAGTAGACATAGTCTGGAAGGAAGATCATATAAATGAGGGGTTTAGATAGGAGATCTTTTGATGCTTTTCTTGTGAATTTTGATGTTTGTGTCGTCGGTCACTGTCTTGTCCGTTTCAGTTTTGATGTTTATGAGTCGATATCTGTGTCCGTGAGGCGTTGGATGTGCTTTACATTTTACTAGTGCTTGTCTATTTACCAGTTTCTTGAAATCGTCCTTTGATATTATGGGTAATTTAGAATTGTGATTGTTTGCGTCTAGGGATATATTGTCTCTAGCGGTCTGAAGTGTTTTGTTTTTCGAAAGGTTGATTTCGTCAATGTTAAGGGACGATGAATTTCCAAATATTATTTCTCTAGGTGTGAGTTTTGTCGTCGTATGCTTTGTCTCGTTATACAGGGTCGTTACCAAGACTAGGCCCTGATAAAGTGAAAGATTTTCTATTTTGTCTCTATTCGCCATAGACATTTCGAGCAATGTGTTGTGGAAACGTTCCACAATTCCGTTGCCATTACTGCAACTCGCGAAATGAAGAGATATACCAAGTTTGTATAAGAATTTGTTAAATTTTGCATTTCTAAAACTTGTGGCTTGGTCACAAGTGATCATTTTTGGTAGGCCGAAACTTTTAAAGTATTCAGTCAGAGTCTCCATTAACTCATCGGCAGTTTCATTTTGAATCTTGTAAATTTGCGCGAACTTTGAGAACGCGTCAACGAGGGTTAAAAATTTTTCACCCTCTTTGACATAAACGTCTATGAAGACATTTTCAAACGGTCTTTCATAAATTCTTCTACCAATCGGGATTTTGAACGGTTTTCGTTCATATTTGGCAAATTTGCAAGATTCACAGTTTTGTACAAATACCTTGACCTTAGATAACATCCCTGGGAAGTATACAGATTTCTGTAGCTCACTGTATGTGAGTTTCCATCCTCTGTGGTTAAAATTATGACATCGTTTGATGAATTCCTGTTGGTCCGCTGATGACATCAAATCTGGAAGTTTGAGATTGGAGAAGTTAATTTTTAAGGTCTTGCTAAATGTGTTATTAATTATCCTTCGACACGACAAAGAAATGTCGAGTGGCGCAAAGATACCGTTATTCGTTGTTGGATCCAGATAATCCTTCAAAATCCTTGTTAGGTCTCCATCTGAATATCCATTTCTATGAAAAATGTGTCTTACTTGACCTGGAAAAGTATTATATATTATATGTGGGCTCTTAGACTTATCCTTAGTAATTTTTAATATAAGCTGGTTCTTGTATTTGTTGATAATTTCTGGACCATATACTTCGTGATTTTCAAAGCATTCGCTTTCCAACGTTTGAAGATTGAGTTCCATGCGGGGAATCCTGGAAAGCCCATCCGCGACTACGTTTTGCTTTTCTTTCTTGTAAATGATTCGAAAGTCGAACTGTTCCAGATAAAGCCGTTGTCGGGTCACTCTGCCAGTGGCGTCTGTCAATTTTAGCTCTTTTGTTAATGGTTCATGGTCCGTGTATATAGTAAATCGTCGACCATAGAGATACGGCCTAAACGTTTTCGCGGCAAAATATATCGCTAAAAGCTCCTTTGAAGTGGCTGAGTAATTCTCTTCAGCCTTTGAAAGAGTTCGAGAGAGATATGCAATAGGTCTCTCTTTACCATCAACCAGTTGCGATAACACTGCCCCAATTGCTACGTTAGAGGCATCCGTAGTCACAATAAAAGCTTCGTCAAAGTTTGGATAGTGTAATAGCAAATCCTTAGTCATTATATCCTTTAACTGTTTAAAGGCTGTTTCGAAATCATGAGTTACATCAAACGTTTTACTTTTTCCGCGTAATTTCGAAGTCATTGGTTTTGCAATGGATGCAAATTTTGGTATGAATCGGCGGTAGTAAGATACGGTTCCCAAAAACGATCTCAGCTCCTTCAATGTCCTTGGGATTGGCCAATTTTTGATCGCCTCTACTTTCTTTGGGTTTGGTTTAACTCCTTGAACAGTAACGAGGTGCCCAAGAAATTCAACCTCTTTGCGAAGAAACTCCGACTTATTGCACTGTACCTTTAAATTGGCTTCTTTCAGAGTTTGCAAAACTTTAGTGATATCTTGCAGATGATTCTCCAAGGAAGGGGAAAAGATAATGATGTCGTCCATATAGACGAAACATCTGATACCCAGGTGTTTCCTCAATATAGAGTCCATCAACCTTTGAAAAGTAGCGGGCGCATTCTTCAACCCGAACGGCATGCGAATGAATTCGTATTTGCCATGATCTACATTAAAGGCAGTCTTGGGAATGTGAGCTGGTTCCACTTCAATTTGATGGAAGCCGCTTGCTAAGTCTAACACGGAAAAATATTGAGCTTTTCCTAATCTGTCAAGGATCTCGCTGATTTCCGGTATAGGGTATCGGTCAGCGGGTGTGACTTCGTTTAGCTTGCGATAGTCAACCACAATCCTATATTTCTTTTTGCCTGAATTGTCGTCTTTTTTGGGTACGACCCAAATCGGAGATGTCCACTGTGATGAGGACTCTTGAATAATCCCGTTGTCTAACATCTTCTGAATCTGTTCAGAAACAATTTCTCGAAGGTGGTATGGGTACTTGTATGTACGCTGATGGATGGGTTTTTCATTAGTCGTGTTTATAGAATGTTTTACCTCATGAGTGAAAGTTAACCTTTCGCTTTCATTGAAAAATATGTCTTTGAATGGCTTCAGGGTTTTAACCAGTAGGCGGATTTCTTCTTTGTTTAAATGATCGGCAGGAAATTTTAGTTTACCTGTACTGCATTTGTCTTCCAACAAGTAAGGATCATTATCGAATGGTTTTAAGTTGTGATTTCTTTTCTTTCCATTTGCAGACAGAAATACTGTTGCCCTGTTATCCTCGGCTACATATAAGCCAGGATTTACAGTGACATTTGAGTTGATATCTGTTTCATGCTCAATTAAAAATGTGCCATTCGATGTAGTACAAATCTCACCAAGTTTTTCACGACACTCGTGGAAATTTATGTTTGAAGGATAGTACTTTGTGAAAGAGTACTCTCTGTTACCAATTTTTAAAAAATGATGTGTTGTATCAATGATTGCGTTCATGCGCGCTAAATTTTCGTAGCCTATAAGGCCATCGAAAAATGGATGAAATTTAAACACGTGGTATGGCAATTTTTCACTGAAGGATTCTGCAAACAAATTAGCATGTACAACGCTATCTATTACAAATTTACCATTTTTGTTTGTTACAACCGCAGGATTAGATACCTTGCTAGCGGTTTTGACATGTTCCGGATTTATATACGACTTATTGGCCCCTGTGTCGACCAGAAAGTTTAAATAACCTTTCGAAGTCGTAAAACGAATGTATGGTATAAAATTCAAGTGACCACTGGCGCTTTGCGCTCCATTTGATTCATTATTATTATGCTCAACCCGCGCTCTGTATTGCTGATATGGTTTCTTATGTTGTTGTTGTTGTTGTTGTTGTTGTTGTTGTTGTTGTTGTTGTTGTTGTTGCTGTTGCGGTGGGGGTTTATTAAAATTTAATTTACTTTGGTGTGCTTGATTTCCGAATGCTTTTGGTTTTACCGTCCCCTTTGCGCGTGTCTCGGCGTTAGCATTAAGCATAACTGCTGAGTGTGCTTCATCGAGTGTAGAAGGTTTAGAATTTCTAATAATGGACGCAAGTGGCTCCCCTATATTGTCCAAATATTTTGAGACTGTTATCATCTCGATAATTTCGTTTGGTGAAAGCGGGTTCATTTGAAGATTAGCCTTCAACTTAGTATTGATTTCTTTAACCTCGTTAAAGAATCTCGAATTGTTTTTGTCACCTTTACGGATATGGAATAAAAGTGAAAGGTTAGTAGTAAAATCTCTTTGGTCACCGAAGTTTTCGACCAAAATTTTCTTAATCCCCTGTAAAGTACTGGGATTCCCGTTGGCACATAGAATGGTGCGTGCCTCACCTTTAATTTTGTTTCTTATTGCTCTGAGATAGAACATGTTTAATGTGTCAGGAGCACCCTTTCGTCCCTTCACTTTAAAGGTATCGTATAATTCGTCAACTTCTTCCAACCACGAGTTTAATTCTCGTTTGTTGCCCGTGAACTCGGACAAATTTTTGATGGGATCTGGCAGGCGATAAAGATCGTCATTCTGCCCCCCGGCGAGCATTGTTTTAAGCTCCTCAACCGTGTTACGGAGCTGCTCAATTTCACTGCACTTTTCGTCTGGGATTGTTTCGGTAGTTAAGTATAATTAAATGTGTGTACTTACACGATTATTTCCAGCATTCGATATGCTGATATGTAGGCCCCGAGGAGGCGGGCAATAGTTGTCGTTCTGCTAGGGGCGATGTCCAAGCGATGCTCCAGAATGATTATTCGGTGCTGCTGCTGGTGATCACTACTAAGCTTTCACTGTCACTTTGTCACTTTTTTTCTAAAACCTCCTGATGGGTATCCTACCGGCTGCGCCAGTAAGGAAACTCTTCCTGTTTATATACTTTTTAAAAAAGAGTTTTATTAAATTCCTAACCTACTTATTCCCTAGCCGACGTCCAGTGTGAGAAAAGAGAGCGAGCCACATGGCTGTGGCCTTTTTATTATTTCATTCTGCTGGGTATGCATATCGCATACCGCTGACGATGGATGTGCCGCGTGGCGTGGTATACCGGCTGGATTTCCTAACGCAAGATTATTCTTAGTACTTAAATTTTTGATAAAAAATTTTCCAGTAACAATTTCCAGTCAGTTACACTTTCAGCTTTGTTGATTTTTTTATTTCGAAGCTATTAAGCCTCATTCTGTATTACGAAGGATTTCCATTCCGTTCGAAACCATTATTTCGTTAGAGTTATAATGTCGCATTCCCTATTTCAAACGTTTTGCCCATTCAATGTTCGAAGAGAAACAGATCGAACGAAATGCAAAAACAATTCGAACGAACAGAATGGAATTTTATCAAGTCGTTCGAAATATTCCGAATCGATCGAAATACAAACATCGAGAATGGCGTGCAAAAAATAAAAAGCACGTTTTTTACCATAGGGGTTCAAAAAAATAGTCAAAATTTCTTATTTGGTACCCTATACAATGTTTTCCATAGAGCTCAAGATTTGGTTTGGAGAACTTTTTACTTCCTTACCTGTAAGCCCTTTATAACAAACTTACTTATCAGTTACTATTCAAATAAGCTCAATTTGTAATGAAGAGATTTTTATTATTTTTTTCAAAACCTCGATCAATCGAGAAAGAAAAAAGTTCGGTTTTTATTATACAAAAAGCTAAAAAAGTCTAACTTCAGACGCTTTTTTTAAATAAATAAAAAAATTCAAAGAATTATTTTTTTTTTCTATAACAACAATTTGACCTTAACCCCTTCCCGTATTATTTAATACATCACACATCGAGTGATTTCACTACTCTGCTGAGCGTTCTAGCGCCCTATATTATGCAAGTACACCACGAGTGAGACTCGATGTTATACGGGAAAGGATTAATATTTAACTTTTTGTGGCCACAACAGCAAGGAACTATACTAACCTTATACTTTATTCAACAATGCATCATTTTACTCTTTTTCTAAATGAATACTAATTTCTAGTGAACCTGTTTACAAATCAAAACGATGCTCTTATAAATAATACATAACACAGTATAAACAAAAGATGTCAGCTTAATGAAAAACTTCATGTAATGCGACACTGTGTAGATGGATACAGCATTTTTACTCGTATGTATGTTCAAATAGAACGGTAAAAGGCGGAATATGCTAAACTGATTGTTTTTGTGATACAGGCGAAAACGAGAGCTGTAGTTTGAGGATTGTTTCGGAAGATATCATAAAAAGGTGAATTATAGCATTATTATATGAAAACAACACATTCAAACACATTGTTTAGTAAACACTTACCTGAAGTTGACAAAAAAAAGGAATCTTGTTCATCTTTCATAGTCACACAAGTTATACAGCCATTCCATGCCAATCCGATATAGTGGTTCTCAGATTTCCGTCAAATGTGGTAATTTTGTTATTTATCGACAAATATTAGACCCGTACTTTTTTAATTTTTTTTATTAGGGTGTCCATTTACATTTTAGGGTGGTCCGAAAAATCAAGTTCTCGCCCTTTTTCCAAAAATGACTGTTTTTAAATACTTAAAACTTTTGAATTACTGAGTCGATTTGGACGACCAATATATCAAATTGAAGCAAGTCTTCTTTGAAAAAATACTACTTTTCCCCGAAAAAAATGTCATTGGTTCCGTAATTATTGATTGTAATTATTTTTCGTAGTTTACATTGTTTCGGGGGCACCATATGTTTTAATATTTTTTTCTTGAAAGCTTAAGTTTTTTTCACATAACATATCCGAATATAAGAAAGGTGTTTTTTTTCGTTTTTGAGTCATGATTTTTCAAAGACAACATGTTTCCAGTTTTCGTTCAATATTTCTATGCGACTAGACTATGCGAATAGAATCCAATTTTACGCAAGTGTGATATTTTTTTTAAAGAAGACCATTATTGGCTTCAAATTGATATATCTATCATTTGAATCGGCCCTGTAGTTCAAGTAATGCCGAAATTTAATACGACCACAAAGGGTAAATAAGGAAGTTGTTTTTAATCAATCAAAAATGTTTTTTAGAAAAGAAAAAAATCTATGAATGAAATAAAAGCTGAATCGTTATGCTTATTGGAAAAGGTATTGATTTGATTACAAAAATATTTTTATTTATAATTTTTTTTCTTGTTTCTGATATTTTTTCAATTACATTTACAAACAAATAGCAAAGATATGTAACTCTAGAGTTCTGAAACAAGTAACTGTAGCTTTAAAATTATGAATCATTCATCTCTAGGTGTTCATTCATAACGATGTAACAGCTTTTCAAAAGACACAAGAAATTCTATTTTTTTTTCAAATAATGTCAACTAATAATGAATAAATCTTCCAGTTTATTTAATTTTAGAAGATTTACTTGAAGAATATGATTCATACCATAAAAAACAATATTTTATCGCATAAAAGTTCTGAGGAGGGTAGAAATAAATAATACATCCGAGATTTCCGGAATTTGAATAATGAAACATTTTTAATTAATAACTCAAATAGTTTATATTTGAAGTTGGACACTGGATATGTTGCGGCAATTTATTTAAAAAAACTAACTCTCTAATCTATTAACTAAAATTATTCATAAAAAGAATATTTTGTACACCAAAAATTAGAAAATAATTCCAATGAAAAGTAATCGAACAGAGAATCTATAGTAATTGAGTAAAATCCACATCCGAAAAGAATTTTTTTTCCTCGATCAATAATTCTTTGAATGGCACTAACGTCCTCAAAAGGATTTTTTGCCGCCTTAACGTAAATATATCAACTAGCGTCATTTTTATCAATACTTATGCCATGAATGTACTCCGAGTGGCATGCTCTAGAATACGCGTGACTACATTGCAAATCGGAAGAAATTTCATTGACGAAAGATCCCCCGGCCAGAGCGGGAATCGAACCCAAATCCCCCGCATGATAATGATGAAAGATAGACCACTCGGTCACAGGTGCACATGATACTTCAATAATACTTTGTATAGTTAGGTAATTATGTAGAAATGCATTATTGTAATGATGAATCACATAACATTACTAAGGCCAAACTCTTGAAATTCGTAAAATATTCTTCAGATTTTTTTTTATGTTTTGTGAAGAAATTCCATAAATTATGATTCTTACTTACTTATTACTGCATATAATTGGAGGAAAAACACACTATTTTATAATAATATTCATATAACCACCGAAACTTTATTTTGAAAAAATTATCACGTCTTACCTCAAGCAAAGCAATTAGCAAAGCGAAGCAAACATATCGGCAAAGGAATAATCTGAAACGCACAGTGAGTTAATACGGATTAATTGACAAACATGTATGAATTATCGAAAATACAAAAGAATTGTAAATATTATTTGATAGCTACAGCTGTTTTGTTTATATATGACCCGATAAAAAAAATTGAAATTCTGGCTGAAGATAGGTGAAACAATTCTCTATCGAATGAACACTCTTCCAAATAAGCGCATTTTCGTGTTAACAACAACTTTTTTCGATTTTCAAAATTTGGTATGTTTTTCTCATACAAACCCATCACACAAGTTCACGTTTCAGTCAATAACTTTCTTTAGACCCGATAAAAAAATTGAAATTCTGGCTGAAGATAGGTGAAACAATTCTCTATCGAATAAACATTCTTCCAAATAAGCGCATTTTCATGTTTCGAACAACTTTTTTCGATTTTCAAAATTTGGTATGTTTTTCTCATACAAACCCATCACACAAGTTCACGTTTCAGTCGATAACTTTCTTTAGACCCGATAAAAAAATTGATATTCTGACTGAAGATAGGTGAAACAATTCTCTATCGAATAAACATTCTTCCAAATAAGCACATTTTCATGTTTCCAACAACTTTTTTCGATTTTCAAAATTTGGTATGTTTTTCTCATACAAACCCATCACACAAGTTCACGTTTCAGTCAATAACTTTCTTTAGACCCGATAAAAAAATTGAAATTCTGGCTGAAGATAGGTGAAACAATTCTCTATCGAATAAACGTTCTTCCAAATAAGCGCATTTTCATGTTTCGAACAACTTTTTTCGATTTTCAAAATTTGGTATGTTTTTCTCATACAAACCCATCACACAAGTTCACGTTTCAGTCAATAACTTTCTTTAGACCCGATAAAAAAAAATTGAAACAATTCTCTATCGAATAAACGTTCTTCCAAATAAGCGCATTTTCATGTTTCGAACAACTTTTTTCGATTTTCAAAATTTGGTATGTTTTTCTCATACAAACCCATCACACAAGTTCACGTTTCAGTCAATAACTTTCTTTAGACCCGATTAAAAAAATTGAAATTCTAGCTGAAGATAGGTGAAACAATTCTCTATCGAATAAATATTCTTCCAAATAAGCGCATTTTTATGTTTCGAACAACTTTTTTCGATTTTCAAAATTTGGTATGTTTTTCTCATACAAACCCATCACACAAGTTCACGTTTCAGTCAATAACTTTCTTTAGACCCGATTAAAAAAATTGAAATTCTGGCTGAAGATAGGTGAAACAATTCTCTATCGAATAAACATTCTTCCAAATAAGCGCATTTTCATGTTTCGAACAACTTTTCTCGATTTTCAAAATTTGGTATGTTTTTCTCATACAAACCCATCACACAAGTTCACGTTTCAGTCGATAACTTTCTTTAGACCCGATTAAAAAAAATTGAAATTCTAGCTGAAAATAGGTGAAACAATTCTCTATCGAATAAACATTCTTCCAAATAAGCGCATTTTTATGTTTCGAACAACTTTTTTCGATTTTCAAAATTTGGTATGTTTTTCTCATACAAACCCATCACACAAGTTCACGTTTCAGTCAATAACTTTTTTTAGACCCGATAAAAAAAATTGAAATTCTGGCTGAAGATAAGTGAAACAATTCTCTATCGAATAAACATTCTTCCAAATAAGTGCATTTTTATGTTTCGAACAACTTTTTTCGATTTTCAAAATTTGGTATGTTTTTCTCATACAAACCCATCACACAAGTTCACGTTTCAGTCAATAACTTTCTGTAGACCCGATAAAAAAAATTGAAATTCTGGCTGAAGATAGGTGAAACAATTCTCTATCGAATCAACACTCTTCCAAATAAGCGCATTTTCATGTTTCGAACAACTTTATTCGATTTTCAAAATTTGGTATGTTTTTCTCATACAAACCCATCACACAAGTTCACGTTTCAGTCAATAACTTTCTTTAGACCCGATAAAAAAAATTGAAATTCTGGCTGAAGATAGGTGAAACAATTCTCTATCGAATGAACACTCTTCCAAATAAGCGCATTTTCATGTTTCGAACAACTTTATTCGATTTTCAAAATTTGGTATGTTTTTCTCATACAAACCCATCACACAAGTACACGTTTCAGTCAATAACTTTCTTTAGACCCGATAAAAAAAATTGAAATTCTGGCTGAAGATAGGTGAAACAATTCTCTATCGAATGAACACTCTTCCAAATAAGCGCATTTTCATGTTTCGAAAAACTTTTTTCGATTTTCAAAATTTGGTATGTTTTTCTCATACAAACCCATCACACAAGTTCACGTTTCAGTCAATAACTTTCTTTAGACCCGATACAAAAAATTGAAATTCTGGCTGAAGATAGGTGAAACAATTCTCTATCGAATGAACACTCTTCCAAATAAGCGCATTTTCATGTTTCGAACAACTTTTTTCGATTTTCAAAATTTGGTATGTTTTTCTCATACAAACCCATCACACAAGTTCACGTTTCAGTCAATAACTTTCTTTAGACCCGATAAAAAAATTGAAATTCTGGCTGAAGATAGGTGAAACAATTCTCTATCGAATAAACATTCTTCCAAATAAGCGCATTTTTATGTTTCGAACAACTTTTTTCGATTTCCAAAATTTGGTATGTTTTTCTCATACAAACCCATCACACAAGTTCACGTTTCAGTCAATAACTTTCTTTAGACCCGATTAAAAAAATTGAAATTCTGGCTGAAGATAGGTGAAACAATTTTCTATCGAATAAACATTCTTCCAAATAAGCGCATTTTCATGTTTCGAACAACTTTATTCGATTTTCAAAGTTTGGTATGTTTTTCTCATACAAACCCATCACACAAGTTTTTTCGATTTCCAAAATTTGGTATGTTTTTATCATACGAACCCATCACACAAGTTCACGTTTCAGTCAATAACTTTCTTTAGACCCGATAAAAAAAAATTGAAATTCTGGCTGAAGATAGGTGAAACAATTCTCTATCGAATAAACATTCTTCCAAATAAGCGCATTTTTATGTTTCGAACAACTTTTTTCGATTTCCAAAATTTGGTATGTTTTTCTCATACAAACCCATCACACAAGTTCACGTTTCAGTCAATAACTTTCTTTAGACCCGATTAAAAAAATTGAAATTCTGGCTGAAGATAGGTGAAACAATTCTCTATCGAATAAACATTCTTCCAAATAAGCGCATTTTCATGTTTCGAACAACATTTTTTGATTTTCAAAATTTGGTATGTTTCTCTCATACAAACCCATCACACAAGTTCACGTTTCAGTCAATAACTTTCTCTAGACCCGATTAAAAAAATTGAAATTCTGGCTGAAGATAAGTGAAACAATTCTCTATCGAATAAACATTCTTCCAAATAAGCGCATTTTCATGTTTCGAACAACTTTTTTCGATTTTCAAAATTTGGTATGTTTTTCTCATACAAACCCATCACACAAGTTCACGTTTCAGTCAATAACTTTCTTTAGACCCGATAAAAAAAATTGAAATTCTGGCTGAAGATAGGTGAAACAATTCTCTAGCGAATAAACATTCTTCCAAATAAGCGCATTTTTATGTTTCGAACAACTTTTTTCGATTTCCAAAATTTGGTATGTTTTTCTCATACAAACCCATCACACAAGTTCACGTTTCAGTCAATAACTTTCTCTAGACCCGATAAAAAAAATTGAAATTCTGGCTGAAGATAAGTGAAACAATTCTCTATCGAATAAACATTCTTCCAAATAAGCGCATTTTCATGTTTCGAACAACTTTTTTCGATTTTCAAAATTTGGTATGTTTTTCTCATACAAACCCATCACACAAGTTCACGTTTCAGTCAATAACTTTCTTTAGACCCGATAAAAAAAATTGAAATTCTGGCTGAAGATAGGTGAAACAATTCTCTAGCGAATAAACATTCTTCCAAATAAGCGCATTTTTATGTTTCGAACAACTTTTTTTGATTTTCAAAATTTGGTATGTTTTTCTCAAACAAACCCATCACACAAGTCCATGTTCCAGTCAATAACTTTCTTTAGACCCGATTGAAAAAATTTGAAATTCTGGCTGAAGATAGGTGAAACAATTCTCTATCGAATAAACATTCTTCCATATAACCGTATTTTTATGTTTCAAACAACTTTTTTTGATTTTCAAAATTTGGCTTGTTTTTCTTATATAAATTCATTACCCATGTTCACTTTTCAGTCTATTACTTTTTTTAGTCCCGATAAAAAAATTGAAATTCTGACTGAAGATTGGTGAAACAATTCTGCCGTTCTACGCATAGTTGTCCCATGTTACTTTTTGACGATTCTCACTTTTCTTCATAAAACATTGTTTTTATGCATAATTTTACTGAAAAACACAAAAAAACATATAGTTTATTCCCAACTTAAAAGAAAACAACATCGAGTTCAATTGTCCCATGTTGATATTCTATCCATAACTGTCCCTCCATGTATTTTTTGTAGATCCATATCGAATAAGTCGGTTCAAGAACAAGAATTTCATGTCACACCTCCAGCAGGCCTAATGCACTCTTTTCTGCTTTGGAAGAACGAACTAATTCTCAAGAAAATAAGAAAAAGTTTAACAGAACACGTGTACACCTTGTTCGCGAATGCCTGATAACAATGATTTTCCTATTCTGCGAAGGTGTCGCAGATCACTCATTTCTTCATAAAACGATTTTTTTTTTTTTAATTCGTTTATTTTTACAGGCTCAGTTACTTAAGTTTAAAGGAGCCGAATTCTTAAATATAATTTTAAAACTATATATATAAACAATTTTCTTACATCTATGGTTAGTAAGGTGGAAAACCGATTACTCGCGGTGTACTCGAGTTTAGGAGGGTGACATATTTTTAGGAGAAGGATGGGATATAAGGAAATTGTAACAATGTTGATGAACACTCAATTTATAAATCTATTCGTATATCTATAGTGTATTTACATTTCAACTTATTCTACTATTTATAGCAAGGGAACGAATTACCCGCAAAGGAAGGAAAGGAGGGTATAAGGATGTAGGGGCAATCACACACGAAGATCTATAGCTTTAAGGAAAACATATATATGGGACATGTAATCAAGGTCTAACCGAGCCAACACATCTCTCACCGGCACATTGGGCTGTCTTCCTCGGGCCCGAAGGGAGTTTTTTAAATTCGATCTGGCGACCAGATACACCTCGCACGACCAAACAATGTGCTCGATGTCGTGATAACCTTGGCCACAAACGCAGAGATTGCTGCTGGCAAGATTGAAACGGAAGAGTAGTGCATCTAACGAACAGTGATTGGACATGAGTCGGGAGAAGGTGCGAATAAAGTCCCGACTCAAGTCCAGACTTTTGAACCACGGTTTGAGGCTAACCTTAGGGATAATCGAGTGAAACCACCGGCCCAATTCATCTTCATTCCACTTGCGTTGCCAGTTAGCGATGGTATTTTTGCGGACAAAAGAATAAAATTCATTGAAGGCGATTTGACGCTGATAAATATCGCCTTCAATTTCACCTACCTTTGCTAATGAGTCAGCCCTCTCATTACCCGGAATGGAGCAATGTGAAGGGACCCAGATAAAGGTAATGACATAACAGCGTCTGGATAAAGCACTCAAAATTTCTCGTATTCTCTCAAGGAAGTACGGCGAGTGCTTTTCCGGCCTCACTGAACGGATAGCTTCGACAGAGCTAAGACTATCCGTTACAATGTAATAGTGTTCAACAGGTCGTGAGGCGACGCTGTCCAGCGCCCAATGAATTGCTGCCAATTCAGCAATATACACTGAGCAAGGATTCTGAAGACTGTGTGAGGTGCTAAAAAATTCGTTGAACACTCCAAATCCTGTGGACTCGTTTATAGTGGACCCATCAGTAAAGTACATATTATCGCAATTGATACCCCCATACTTTTCATCGAAGATCGTTGGAGCGATCCTCGATCGTTGGTAATCTGAATATCCATGGATATCTTGCTTCATGGACAGATCAAAATGCACAGAGGAATTGATGTAGTCAGGGAAACAAACACGGTTGGGAATATACGAAGAAGGATCAACCTGCATGGAGATGAATTCATGATATGAACTCATGAATCCGGAGTGAAAATTTAGCTCGATCAGCCGCTCAAAATTTCCGATCACCAATGGGTTCATGACCTTACACCGGATGAAGAACCGAAGAGATAATAAATTGAAGCGATCTTTTAGTGGGAGTAGGCCTGCCAAAACCTCGAGACTCATGGTATGCGTTGAGGGCATACATCCCATCGCGATACGGAGACAAAGATACTGAATTCGCTCGAGTTTAATGAGGTGTGTTTTGGCAGCTGATTGAAAACAGAAACTGCCATACTCCATCACTGAGAGAATAGTTGTTCGATACAACATTATAAGATCTTCTGGGTGGGCTCCCCACCAGGTGCCGGTAATTGTACGGAGAAAGTTTATTCTTTGTTGGCATTTTTTACTCAGATACCTAATATGGGCCCCCCAAGTACATTTGGAGTCGAACCAGACCCCAAGATACTTGAATGACATAGCATGAGTGATCGGTTTACCCAAAAGTTGAAGCTTTGGTTTTGCTGGTCTATGCTTCCTAGAAAAAACCACCATCTCTGTTTTCTCCGTGGAGAATTCGATCCCTAGCCCAATGGCCCAGGTTGAAAAATTGTTCAAAGTATCTTGTAAGGGTCCTTGCAGGTCGGATTCGTTTGATCCTACGACAGACACCACTCCATCATCTACAAGTTGTCTTAGGCTGCAATTTTGTGTAAGGCAATTGTCGATGTCGCTTACATAGAAGTTGTACAAAAGGGGGCTTAAACATGAGCCCTGGGGGAGGCCCATGTAAGAGACCCGACTTACTGCCGAATCTCCGTGAGAAAAGTTCAAATGTTTCTCACAAAGCAAGTTATATAACATATTATTCAATAGAGGCGGCAGACCCCGAGAGTGTAATTTGTCCGACAAAACCTCTATTGAAACAGAATCGAAGGCCCCCTTTATGTCCAAGAATACTGAAGCCATTTGTTTTTTTTTTGGCGTAAGCCATTTGAATTTCTGAAGAAAGCAACGCAAGACAATCATTCGTCCCCTTGCCCCTGCGGAACCCATATTGTGTATCTGAGAGTAGGCCATTCGTTTCAACCCATCGATCAAGGCGAAACAAGATCATTTTCTCCAACAATTTCCGTATACAAGACAGCATTGCTATTGGGCGGTACGAATTGAAGTCGGACGCGGGTTTTCCGGGTTTTTGAATAGCTATAACTCGTACTTGTCTCCAATCATCTGGAACAATATTATTCTCCAGAAACCGATTGAATAAATTCAACAAGCGATGTTTCGCCACATCAGGGAGGTTTTTCAGCAAGTTGAACTTAATTATATCCGATCTTGGAGCAGAATTGTTACATGAGAGCAGAGCAAGAGAGAATTCTACCATCGAAAACTCGGAATCAAGATCGCACCTACCTTGTGGTATATCTCGAACAATTTTTTGCACAGGAGCGGAATCAGGACAAACCTTCCGTGCAAAATTAAAAATCCATCGATGTGAATATTCTTCGCTTTCATTCGTTGAAGAGCGATTTCTCATGTTTCGAGCCACTTTCCATAATTTTTTCATTGACGTTTCTCGTGACAAACCTTCCACGAAATTTCGCCAATAAGCACGTTTTTTCCCTTTGATTAAGTTTTTAAATTGATCTTCAAGGGCTAAATACGTTTGAAAATTTTCAGGGGTTCCACGTTTCCGAAAAGCTTTAAATGCATTCGATTTTTCTACATAAAGCTTGGAACATTGGCTATCCCACCATAGATTGGGAGGCCTTCGACGAATAGTGGAACCTGGGATGGGTTTCGTTTGAGCGCGAACCGCGCTGTCATAGATCAAACGAGAAAGGAAGTTATACTCCTCCAATGGAGGTAAACCATCTCTGGAATTGATGGCTAGAGCAATCGCGTCCGCATATTTTTTCCAATCAATGTGTCTTGTGAGGTCATATGCCATGTTTATAGATTCAGAAGAATTCAACCCAATGGTGATGGAAATTTTGATTGGCAAGTGATCACTACCGTTGGGGTTCTGGATTACATTCCACTTGCAATCTAACGATAGTGAATTCGAGCAAAGCGAGAGGTCAAGAGCACTTGGGTTAGCAGGAGGTTTAGGTACACGTGTTGTTTCCCCAGTGTTCAAAACGGTCATATTGAAGCTGTTACAAAGGTCATATATCAACAATGAACGATTGTCGTCGTACTGTTCCCCCCAGGCAGTTCCGTGAGAGTTGAAGTCTCCCAAGATCAATCGTGGCTCAGGAAGGAGTGAGCACATGTAATCAAGTTGTTTGCGGCTAACCGCAGCTCTCGGAGGCCAATACAAGCTGACAATACAGAGGTCTTTGCCTCTGATGTTTGCATGACAAGCAACAGCTTCGATCCCTCCAATAGGTGGAAGGTCAATTCTAAAAAATGAGTGGCACTTATTGATCCCCAAAAGCACCCCTCCGTATCTATCATCACGGTCCAAGCGTATAATATTAAAATCGTGGAAAGAGATATCATCTCGCGAAGAAAGCCAAGTTTCGGACAGAGCAAAAACATCACAATTGTAGTTATGAATTAAAATTTTGAATGTATCCAATTTAGGGATAAGACTACGACAATTCCACTGTAAAACAGTGATATCTCCGACCTCTCTATTTGAATTAGACATCAAGAGAGATAATCATTGCAAGGAGGGGCCATGTTTGCATCAATTGTTGCAAAATTGTCTTTAATACTGGAAGCATTGAGATGACAAGGGTTCTGATGGAGTCAGAAACATTAAAACACTTGAAGATTTGGTCCAAAAGGTCAGACAACTTTATAAATCCCGATTGGGAAGTTGAACTGGACGGAATAACAGGGACAGTTTTTGATGTCCCCTCGAGTGCTGGGCCATTCGAAGGTGAATTATTCCCACGGAAACCAGGAGGAACCTGATTTTGCTTGTCCGCTGCACTCGATTTTTTAGGCATGCTAACAGGGGGTATCACCGGAGGGGCTTGTCCTTGAACTTTGGGAGTGGTCACATTTTTGCGCCGGGGATTCCCTTGGAAAATGAACGGTGTGCCCCCGTTAGCTGTGTCCGCTTCTATTTCGTCAACGGGCAACGTGGCGAAGACATATTGTGTGTTGATTGGTTGTTGTTGTTGGGCCAGTGGAGAAGCGCCCTTTAAAATATCCGCAAAAGTGCGTTTCGAGCGTTCCTTCAAAGTGCGCTTCTGTTTCTCCCAGCGACTCTTGTAATTTTCACAAACTGAGAGCTCGTGTGGGGATCCCCTGCAATATGGACATTTATGCTCAGTCGCACTGCAGGATTTCCCCTCATGTTGCTCTCCGCAAGTGGCACAGCGCTCCTTGTTGGCACAATAATCCGAAGTGTGACCGACTGACTTGCATTTGTTGCAAGTCATGGGCTTTGGCACGAAGAGTCGCACAGGTAGTCTCAATTTGTCCACCATAACGTAGTCAGGGAGGGCGGCACCAGCAAAGGTGACTCGAAACGAGTCGGACGGCGTAAATTTAGTTTGGTCCCCATCATGGGAAAGTTTCCCGAGTTGGCGACAGTCCAAGATTTTCACTTCCATTGAGGGGAGCTTCTTGAACTTTCCTTTTCCTTCTGCTTTTATTTGTTCGCTCGTCAGACCCGTTTCAGTTATCACCCCCTCAATTTCTACGTTATGAGAGGGTATAAATGTTCGACATTCGAGAGTGAAATGTTGATCAGCAACAATCTCGTTTGCGTGTTTCCGTTCATTCACGACAACTCGCAATTTGTTCGGTCTAACCCTGCGAATTTCAGATACAGAAGTGTATCTGGCCAGATCTTTCATGATCTGAATCACGTTAAGGTTTTTTCCTTTCGGTTTTGGCCGGAGGAAAACAACCCAAGGGCCAGTTCCAGGTGCATCTTCTGGATAAACTCTGACACGTGGAGCGGAGACAACAGAGGGGGAAGACGAGGACGAGGACGAGGACGAGGATGAGGATGAGGACGAGGACGAGGATTGGGTTGGATCGGAAGCATCAGAAGGGGGAAGCGAAATCGATGATGGGAGAGGGGGAGTGGAAGTAACAGTGGGTTGACAAGGGAGGCTTGCAATTTTCTTAGAGGGGGGCTTGGTAGGATGAGCGGATTCGTCCCCAGAAGAATTATCTTCCTTATGAGGGACTCGTTTATGTTTTTTCCCAGATCTTATATGAGATTCATTATCGGAGATCTCCATCTCTGGAGATCCTCCACTATTCTCCATTTTACAAAAATTTCTGTATTATTTCTAAATTATTATTGATTTTAACAATAATCTTTAAAAAAATAGCAAAAAAAAATTATGATAATAATATCAAACAATGAACAAATGAATTGAATAATAATATTAATAATAAATATGTGTACCTTAATATATAAGTTGTTCCAATAATGCGCTCTACTGCCCTAATCAGGGAGAGACAGAGGCTACGCGCTACGGAGACAACACAATAGCGCAAGAATAGCTTACGCAGCCACGTGATGATGAATCCCGTTTGCGACAGTCACGCGATGGCGATCCCGTTATGCCGAATCAGTTCAACAGCCGCAATCCGGCTCGCTGCAAGAGCGCTGCTTCCTTTGTTCCACTTCACAAAAGGTCAGGTCGAAAGCGGACAGCAATGACCTTCACTCGTACCAATAGCACAATAGCAAAAGTGGCAACGCACAATACCGACACTGAACTTTACTCGTCAAGAGTTGGATAGCGAATGATCATAAAACGATGTTTCTATGCATAATTTTTCGAAAAAACACAAAAAAAAAATTGTTTGTTCCCAGTATATCAAAAAACAACATCAAGTTCAATTGTCCCATGTTGATACTTCAGGCATAACAGTCCCGCCATGAATTTGTAAACCCGTGATCAAGCTTAATTGATTCAGTGATGGGATCTCATCACATTTCATTAAACAATAGTATAGTGCTTATAAAAAACCTGGTGTATTGCTAAATTGAAATGCTTAAAGATTTTGGGAGACAAATATGCGAGAAAACTTTGATTGCGTTTTCCTTAGTTGCTGTGTTTGGAAAATGGGACAACTATGCGTAGAACGGCCGAATTCTCTATCGAATAAGCCTATCCCCGGATATGCGAATTTTTATGTTTCGAGCACCTTATTTTGATTTTCAAAATTTGGTTTGTTTTTCTTATATAAATTCATTACCCGTGTTCATGTTTCATTCTATAACTTTTTTTAGACCCGATAAAAAAAATTGAAATTCGGGCTGAACATAGGTGAAACAATTCTCTATCAAATAAGCTTATGCCCAGATAAGCGTATTTTTGTGTTTCGAACACCTTTTTATGATTTTCAAAAATTGGCTTGTTTTTCATATATAAATTCATTACCCATGTTCACTTTTCAGTCTATAACTTTTTTTAGACCAGATAAAAAAAATTGAAATTCTGGCTGAATATAGGTGAAACAATTCTCTATTGAATGAGACTATCCCCAGATAAGCGTATTTTTATGTTTCGAACAACTTTTTTTGATTTTTAATATATGGTATTCTTCTTCTTCAATGGCACTAACGTTCCTAGAGGAACTTCGCCGTCTCAACGTAGTATTACTTGCGTCATTTTTATTAGTACTTAGTTGAGATTTCTATGCCAAATAACACGCCTTGCAATGCATTCTGAGTGGCAAGCTCTAGTATACGCGTGATCACAGTGCAAGTCGGAGGAAATTTCTTTGACGAAAAATTCCCCCGACCAGAACGGGAATCGAACCCGAACACCCGGCATGTTAGTTATGACGCTAACCACTCGGCCACGGGAGCACAATATGTATGGTATATTTTCCTATATACCATACATATTGTTTCTCTCGTTTCTCGTCACGTTTCTCTCTATAACTTTTATCTGACACGACCTAGAAGAAAATGATACATGTTCAAAGATGAATGTATTATTTCTCTAACAAATGAGCATGATTTCGAAGGAAGTTATCTAATAAACAATCATTTTATTTCAATTTAAATAATTCATTATTCTTTAAATCCAACAAGACGTTGAAGAGAAACTTGCATGCAACAAAAACTTTTATGCGCTGAACTTTGATCCGCTAACTTCACACAAGTCATAACAGGGTAGATTGACCGGATCGTTCCACGGGAGAGAGCGCAAAGCGAAACGCACGAATTTTCTTTGAATTTTCTCAATCGCAAACAGAGTCTTGCTAAGTAACTTGGTAAGGACACCAAACCGGGGAAGCATATTCCAAAATACTTCGCACAAGCGAACAAAATAGCGTCTTGAGGCAATAAACATCAGTAAATTCAGATGTATGACGCAGGATGAAACCAAGCACTGTATACGCCTTAGCTGTTATAATGTTGATGTGTTCATGAAATCTTAGCTTCGAATCAATAGTAACACCGAGACCGCATATTGAATTGATACGCTCTAAGGCAACTGATTCCATGTTGTATTGATGGACTAAAACGTTACTACAACGGGAGAAGGATATCACTTTGCATTTTTTGCAGTTAACTCGCATTCCGTTGTCGCCACACCAGACAAGCAAACGATTTATGTCGTTTTGCAGAGCAGCACAGTCATCTGGTGAAACTATGACACGAAATAGTTTTAAGTCATCGGCAAACGAAAGATTGGATGAGGAGAGTAACAGGCAAAGATCATTGATGAAGATAATAAAAATAAGAGGGCCGAGAACACTGCCTTGGGGTACGCCAGAAGGAATGTCGAAAGTTCTGGAACGCACAGAATTCACCATAACGTATGCGTTACGATTTGACAGGTACGAATAGAGCCATTCCGTTATCCACGAGGGAAATCCAGTGTGACCCATTTTATCAACGATCAGCTTATGCGGTACTGTGTCAAAAGCCTTCGCAAAATCTATATAAATTGAATCAACCTGCTGCTTCGATTCCAATTCAAGTGACAACGCTGATACATAGCACATTAAGTTCGATGTTGTTGAACGGTGTTTCACAAATCCGTGCTGACTACTGGAGATGATGGGAGTCGCAACTCGGTAGAGAACTGTGTGAACAAGCTTCTCCAAAACCTTGCTGAGAGTACAGAGTAGATCAACCAATCACCAATTGGATTCTAAGAAAGCATCTGGACCAGACTCTATGCCAGTGTCATTCATCAAAAAACATCATGAGTTTTACTCGTCACTGCTGGTAGACGTATTTAATGAAATTATCTATACTGGCCAATTCCCGGGCTGCCTTAAAATTGCTCGTGTAGTGCCCATCTATAAGTCAGGTGATCCGAAGAACATGAATAATTACAGACCTATATCCACATTATCTATAATGGATAAAATACTAGAAAAACTTATTGTGTTCAGGATTGTGGAATTCATCACTCATAATCGTATATTATACAACCATCAATTTGGGTTTAGGCAAGGTTCTAGTACGTTGACTGCGTGTAATGAACTAGTTGAAGAGATTTATGAGGCTTTAGATAATAAAAAACATGTTGGAGCCTTATTCATCGATTTAAAAAAGGCTTTCGATACGGTGGATCATCAGCTACTTATTAAGAAGATGGAAGCATATGGTATGAGAGGTAATGTCGGGAATTTATTGGAAAGCTATCTTACAAACCGTTGTCAATTTGTAACAATTGGAGATTGCTGTAGCACGTTACGACACATCTCAACTGGAGTACCGCAAGGAAGCAATTTGGGCCCTATATTATTTTTGCTCTTCATTAACGACCTAGCAAAACTAAAGCTTCATGGTAAATTGCGACTCTGCTGATGACACCGCTGTCTTTTATCCCGGTACAGATACTGGAACTATCCGTAATCATATCAAAGAAGACCTGGAAACATTGTTGGAGTTCTTCAACGAAAATGTATTGTCCCTAAATCTAATGAAAACGAAGTACATGATGATACACAGTCCTAGGAGAAATATTCCTGATCATACTCCGATCACGATTCATGGCCATGATTTGGAAGAAGTTTCTCAGTACGAGTTCTTAGGACTAACCTTAGATTACACTATGCGATGGACTGCACATATCAATTCTTTGAAAAGGAAAGTTGGCTCCTTGTGCGGTTTGTTACGGAAAATTTCACCGTTTATGCCACAATTATGCCTAAAAAACATGTATTTTGGATTAGTTCATTCCCGACTGCAGTATCTCGTGGCAAACTGGGGTTCTGCTAGCAAATCAAATCTGCGAGAGTTGCAAGTTCTACAAAACCGATGCTTAAAAGTTGTTCTGCGGAAACCGTTCTTGTATCCCACCGCTAACTTGTACTCAAACATAAATGATTCACTGCTTCCAATAAAAGCACTTCATGAATTGCAAATCTTGGAACAAATGCAAAAAAATCATCAGTGACTCTTCATTACATCATAATACAGTTTTACGAGTTTTTTGACACGAGTAACCAGACGAGCCGGAAATTTTGCTGTAATGAGATCAAACACGGAACTAGGGAAGAAAAGGTTTACCTATCTAGGAACCAAGCTGTACAACAACCTTACGGAACAGATAAAAAGTATTCGCCGTATTAAAACTTTCAAAGCCGTCGTTCGTACCAAGCTGAAACAGAACGTTCTGAGATATATTTGACGCTCCTGGTCTTGTAAACTTCAATGGTTGTATTTTAAGGCATTCGACATCGTTTTCTCGATGTGAAATGCTTTTGTTCTACTCGAGTAATTCTTCCCGTGAACAACAATCTGTAATGTAGTATCCTGACGCAGCGATCAAGCGGGAAACTTAACGGTCACTGGAGCAGCATCCCGACACCAAGCGGAAAATAGATTTTGTAAGGTAAAATACTGGTATATGTCTGGCCGAAGCCAGTGATACTGCGCGCCTAATGTAGCCTAAACAGTTCTAGAACTCCCTCGATCATGCCTCGTCCACGCAATGTATATAATCCGTCAAAAACATCAGTTCTGCCGGAGCATTTTTTCACGCGGACAACGAACACGATTGAAGACTTCCATCCTTGACCATGCCTCTTCTGTGCCGCTGCCACCGCCCAACCTGCAACTAGGTCATCTGCTGATGCATCTTCGTGATACAATCCCGTCCTCTATACGCCATGGACATCTGTCGGTTGTACTGCTTCCTGGCGCGAAGGCCAAGCGGAACTCCCATTTTTGCCAGGAAACACCTCAACTGCAATCACTTCCTGCTTATGAAAACCGCACATCCGTAGCTGTCAACCGATACGCCAAGTCATCCTCCTTCATTATCATCTTTTGACCGACCATAGTCTCATAGTTTGTCATTTTAAACATAAATATTGGAAACAGTTGAATTTGTGTTATGAATTAGTTTTTGAATTAACTATAAAATAGGATAGTGTGCTTCTTTTAAAGAGATTTGTTCTCACTGGAAGCGTATAATTTGTTGTAATCTATCTTAAATAAAGTGCTATTGAAAATAAAAAAAAATGTATATATTAGGCTGTCAAAAAAGTCCTGCGGTATTTTTTTTAAATTTTCATTTGTTCATAAAATTAGTTACAATCATCTGTTTTAAGTCAAATATGCGCCGTTTTGTTCGATGACTTGTTCCCAACGAGATGCCAACTTCATAATACCCATGTTATAGAAGCTCGCTTCCTTATTGACAAAAAAAAACTCGGATAGCCAATTTTCACAGACCTCTTTTGTGGCTAACTTCTGACTACCTAGCTCGTTCGCCATGGACAAAAACAGGTGGTAGTCACTTGGTGCAAGGTCCGGACTATACGGCGGATGCAAAAGAACCTCCCATCTGAGCTCCCGGAGCTTCTGGCGCGTCACCAAAGAAGTGTGTGGCCTGGCGTTGTCCTGATGGAAGACAATGCGGCCTCTGTTTATCAAAGATGACCTCTTCTTCATGAGTGCTACCTTCAAGCGGTCCAGTTGTTGGCAGTACAGGTCCGAATTGAGCGTTTGGCCATAGGGAAGCAGCTCATAATAGATTATTCCTTGACAATCTCACCAAACACACAGCAGAATCTTCCTGGCCGTTAATGAGGGCTTGGCCACCGTCTGAGCCGCTTCAGCGGGCTTCGACCACGACCGTTTGCGCTTTACGTTGTCGTAAGTGACCCACTTTTCATCGCCAGTCACCATCCGCTTCAGAAACGGGTCGATTTTGTTGCGATTCAGCAGCGATTCACATGCGTCGATACGGTCAAAGATGTTTTTTTGCGTCAACGTGTGTGGCACCCATACATCGAGCTTCTTTGTGAATCCAACCTTCTTCAAATGGTTAATAACGGTTTGATGACTTATCCCCAGCTCTTGGCCGATGCTACGGCTGCTACTATGCCGGTCTTTCTCGGCTAATTCAGCGTTTTTGTCGCAATTTTCGACGACAGGCCTTCCGGAGCGTGGCGCATCTTCGACAACCTCTACACCAGAACGAAAACGTTGAAACCATCGTTGTGCGGTGGAAATGGAAACTGTATCGGGTCCATAAACTGCACAAATTTTATTGGCAGCTTGAGATGCATTTTTGCCTTTGTCATAGTAGTCGGAGGCGATCTGGCGTAGCGGTAACATCCATACCTCTCACGCTAAAGGTCACGAGTTCAATTCTCACTCCCGACATTCTTCCGAAATGGAAGGTAAAAGTGACGAACCAGCCAAATGTGTTGAAAGTCACTATAATACAGAAATAAAAAAAAAAATTGTCATAGTAGTACTGTAAAATATGTCGGATTTTCTCTTTATTTTGCTCCATATTTGCGACACTATAACTCACGAACGACTTAACCAAACAAAACACTGTCAATGACTATATTATAGCGCGTACCTTTCCAACAAGCTATAGTATGACTCGATACAATGAATACAACTAGAACTACGCGCTTACAACGACACCTCGTGGAAATACCGCAGGACTTTTTCGACAGCCTAATATATGACGAATTGTAGAATAGATTCAATGTTCGATTCTAACCGATATGGTAAATTGTAGGTTTAGCATAGTTTAATAAGCAGTAGATGTAGATAATTTCTTCTTAGTTTCTAGTTGTAGCTGTAATCTATCATTAAGGAGAAATCTTTTAAGATAAATTCATTGAAAACTCAACCTATTTGTTACCTTTTATCCTAGTCTTTATAAAAAATAATTTTAGATAATTTAGGTAAATAAGCACTAGCACTAGTTATTAGAAATTATTATCAAATACAGGATCGTATGGCTTAATGATTTTTGCAAGTAATCTTTTCTTTTGTGTTCGTCGCAGATAAAAAAATGCTGATCATCGTACCCTGACAGATCACGATCGTTACGTGATGGTCAAGCAGACTGAACGATCGACGAACGACGAACGATCAGTAAGCAGTTACATTGCTACTGTGTACTGTACGAGGGGATCGCCGAATCGACGAATCGACGGGCGTATTAACAAAGCGGCTTCCACAATAAAGGGAGATATTTTGCTATCTCACGTCATTCGCCGCACGAAATAAAGGTGAATGTTTCAGGTTTAAATTGGCATGAACGATATAAACCGATTTCAATAGTAGGTTCACATCAAGAATTATATATTGAGAACGAATACAATTTTTTCGGAAATTCAGTTTGTTGAAACATATATTTTCCTTCCAAAGAATGTATTATTATTATGTGACGAAAATAAAAATACTCGTACATTTGAACGGTTTCTTAAAATACTCTCACCTCAATGCCCTGTGGCATACATAGGGGATAAATCAACCGACAAACATTTTTTTCACCATGTTGCTGTACTTTATGTCTTCCTGTTGCTTAGCTATTTTTATTCGCTGATATAACGCCATGCAATCCTTGTTTGTGGTATAATCGATTCGTTCTAGTGTGCTAATTGCCTCTTTGTAAAGCTTGATGTGGAATTGCGCCGAAGCTTTACGATATATAGCTTTGTCCAACGGTTTTTCTACTTTTTCAAGATATCCAAGAACATGAAGCACCTCATCATATCTACATTGCCTAATAAGGCAAGCGGAAATATTTAGATAGAGAACTTCAAGGAGAGATTGCATTTCACGAGTTGTGTCATGTTTCTTTTCTAGAGGTTCAAGATCTTCCAACGGAGAACAAGCCAGTAAGCACTTAGACGCAAGATTGAAGTAGCGGTGTGCGAACAGTGTATATTCGGGAAACATCTTAACCCCATTTTCTTTGTATTGTTTAGCAAGAGTCAACATCTGTTCTGGAGATTTATCGTGGTAATATCCATGGTCCTCTATCCTCAGTAAGTTTAGTATAAAGCTGATTTCGCAATTTTTGCAAGAGATAACGCATTTGCTAGTTTCATTGGTTAGCATTTGTATCAAAAATAACTCAATATAGCAATCAACTGGTGTAATACCAGTACCAATTTCAATCCATTGTTCTACAATTTCCTCTCTTGGTTTCAGTATATTTGATTTTCTTCCACTCAAGCCACTTATATTCGTTATCGTTATTAGACAACGTGACAGATACGATGGCTTCGTCATTGACATAAAACGGAAACTTATACGTTCTTTTCGCAGTCCTTTAGTTACATCTGTCCATACACCAGGAACTAACTCGTTTTCTGATAGGAGCGCTGTTCCCTCTTCAGTTTCCATATTGTGACGTTATCACCGTATGTCTCTCCACGAGATCCAGTTTCAGTACAGGATTGATCGTTGCATTAATTTTGGTACATGTCCAAGGCTAATATGATTGAATGCTGGAATCAAAATTAGAAATTATTGAAAACATCAGAAATTAAACCAAAACAATTATGAGTGATAGTCATGTTTCCAAACGATCGGTAGGAGTCTTCAAGTTTGCAAAACATTCTCATCCGGAAATGTTGCTTGGGCATGAAAACTGTTTTGCATAGTTTGTTAAACTTTTAGTTACACTGCTATCACTATATAACCGCCTAATGGATTTTCTCATCTATTTCGAATTCAAACATTGTTTCGGTAGACATCGTAAACGATAAATCAATTTATACAATTTATATCTGAATATTTTTACCTTCTGGTTTCTTACATCTACATATATCTGACACACTGACTCATATCGCTTGTTTATATTGAAAATTGAGCATGGTTGAACTGACGCATGTAGTCTTATAGCGAATTCGTTTTTGTTCAGTTTCAACCAAGGCGCTTATATCAATGTATAACAGGTGAAGCAACATCATCACTTCAATAAGGAGGGGATTACGGTTTGTGGAGCGGGGGTTGTTTGTTTTGTTATTGCTAGGATACGCTACTTTTGCATTTTCACATGCGAGAGTAGTGGAAATGAGAATGAAAATCTACAAAATCACCCCTTCTTTTTCATAAAATTCGCGAAAGCGGAACATAGTAGGCATCGTTCGAATAAGCGTCGTAGCAGTTTGTAGACAGCCGCCGGCAGCGATCTGATGCCGTTTGTAAACAATACCGAAAGCAATTTCAATATGGTTGAAAGTGCATTTCATATGATTGTTTCACCTGGTATATATAGAGGCACCTTGGTTTCAACCAAGGCGCTTATATGAATGTATAACAGGTGAAGCAACATCATCACTTCAATAAGAAGGGGATTACGTTTTGTGGAGCGGGGGTTGTTTGTTTTGTTATTGCTAGGGTACGCCATTTTTGCATTTTCACATGCGAGAGTAGTGGATGAACTGGATGAGAATGAAATTCTACAAAATCATCCCTTCTTTTTCACATAAATTCGCGAAAGCCGAACATAGTAGGAATCATTCGAATAAGCGTCGTAACCGTTTGTAGAGAGCCGCCGGCAGCTGTTTGTAAATAATACCGACAGCAATTCCAATATGGTTGAAAGTGCATTTCATAAGATTGTTTCACCTGGTATATATATGCGCCTTGGTTTCAACCAGGGGTATGACTAAAAGAAACTTTACACCCAGAAGACAGATTACTAAAATAAGCTACCAAATCTTTGGTAAGCCAAACATTAGTAGAATGTACAATTTATCTGTAAATATTACCGACCGTTAGTAAAATGAATGTCAGATGCAATACACATGCCTACCAACGGTACAATTGGTACATTTTACTGTGCATTATTGGTAACTAAGACAATTGTCATCCCTGGCAACCGCGAAAAACTATCTATCATTATTCCAATTTTCGCCGTGCTGATAACAACTATAAAGGTAAGTTATTTTGAATCGTTATTATTTGGCTTATTATTTCATTTCGTTGCCGTACTGAAGTGTAAATATCTACGGTCCGCAGGGCCAAACGGTACGAAGCCAGCTCACGCCATTGCTTGAGAATCAATCGACACGGATATCGACTAGCTTACGAAACACTTCTTACCTCGTCAAGAGTCTGCGGAGAAAGATGACCGCCAGCGCTGACGTACCCACATCCGCTGTGCCGTAGTGTCAAACTTGACGTCTGTCGTACCACCATTGCATGACAGTGTTACCAGTAGTTCAAATGTGAGAGAAATGAATCTATTATTGTTAAGCCCAGCATGCACCTTACATGAAGGTTTTTACATATGGTTCACCTAATTGCGCCGAGCGCAGAGAAACCGATTCACAGTGGTGGTACTTTGCAACCCACCAGTGGAGGTGGAGGTATCGTGCTGGGAATAACTGGCGAAGATGGTGATAACTCGGCCGATAAACACCTGCATGATTTGGTGGACCATTATTTTTCTAAACTGGTTAAATGTGATAAGTGTCAGCAATACTTGCAGTGGCTAATACATCAGGGAACGCTATGCTTGAACCGTGCGCAGCGGAAACTGGCAGCCGGGTGATAACGTTGACCAGCCGTAGCCAGCAGGTCTTTGGGCTTGGTCTTTGCTAGCGCCGCAGATTGTTATAATACTTTGCAACGAGCTCAAACAGAAAGCGATGTTTAACGTGAACCTGGATCTGTATAAGATGTATCGGACGACGTCACCGAAACACGACGAGGTTAACAAACATTGATCTGAGCAGATACTCACCGTAATGTGTAGCCACGGTGCTAAAGAAGTTCTTATGGGGGCTGCTAGATCCGATCATTCCGGTCATAACCGTTCGTTCGTCGTTCGTCGTTCGTCGTAAGCCTCAAGTAGGATATCCGATACTTGTTTTATATAACTTTTTTTTTTTGTAACTATCCACGTAATTACAGGAATTGCCAGTGATGCATAGCAATCCGATTGCATACCCAGGATCTGCCAATTTACCACAACATGACGCTCAAGTATATCATGATACATCTAATGCGAATATGCCAAATGCATACCAGCGGGAATTGAGAGAGGAACCGACAATACTGATACAAGTGTGGTGCCATATTCTAATGCACCCTTCTAGGGAGAAAATTTTGTAAGTATGCCTGCCAGCCTTGTCTGACTGTTCCATGTTAATGCGTTTGTTTATTTTTTCCAGTCAAATCGTGTATAACACGGAAAACCACTTGCGAATAATGGAACTGTTACTCTATAAGCTGGACTGGAACAAAAAACTACCAGAATTTCTGTCTGCTCCTGCGGTACCACAACGGAAAATCTCCCGATGTACGGCTGTGTTACAACAGCAGCATCAGCAGCAGCAACAACAAATACCCGGTTCATCCACTGTTTTATCAGCAGCATAGGCCTGCGATAACATCCCCGGCATCTGTGACACAAGTGTCCTTGGTTAGGGTGTATAATGATGCCGGTAGCAATAGTAGTAACAGAATAGTGGCTGCCGAAAGTCGGGGGACAGCGTTGATACCAGCAGTTGATGATGCAAACATACCAGCTGACCTGACGGATCAAATCGACCGATTCCTTCCTCGAGTTCCAAATTTATTTATATAGAAATAATTATTTACAATTTTTATTGATGACAATAAATTTAAAAAAAATATTGGTTTTCATTAGAATTGAAAAGAAAATATTACGATTCTATACCCGATCAAAATACCATTGAGCCGACGTTGGACTGACAAATGACCCCGTGTTGAACAAATTACATATATGTTCATAGTATATGTTAAACCAACGTTGAACCAACCGCTTATAGTGGGTCATACTGGCCGATTTGACATTTGTTTACCATTGTTATTGTGTAATATATACGAATAATTCGTATTGCAAAAATTTACTAATCATTGGTAATATTTACCAAAAAATTCGTTATATATACCAATTTTTTGGGTCAGTGTAGTAAATGCAACTACCAAATCTTTAGTAGTCGAAACATTTGTAAAATGTACACATTTTTTGTAAATATTACCGAAACTTTGTTAAACTGATGTCAGATGCAATGTAAATCCTTACCAATGATCCGAACATTTTACTTCATAGCATGTGTAACCTTGAGTATTTTCATTTCTGGCAACTGTGTGTGTGCAACTGCCATTTCTCTAATGGAAGCGAAGCAATTTGGAGGTAAACATTCGGTTTTTATTATGGGCCCTATTATAGAAATCGAGGCGATAAGAATTTTGCTCGTTAGCTCTGTTTTACTATTATAGAAATCGAGGAATTCGATAGCACCGAGCGAGTGATAGCTATCGTTGCAAGTGTCAGAACTTTTCGAGTTGTTTGGTTCGCTTGTTGCATACCTTCAGAGAATTATTTTGTTTTGGTATGCATCCCTGATATTTTCCTTTGGGAAACATTTCAGAAACGCTTCAATATATGCAATTTGCAACACATGTTCGTTTGTTTTGATCAGCATTTGTTTTATTGTGCTGCCAGAATAGTGTATACAAGGTAAGTGTTAAGTCCAGCGTTATTTATATTAATCATGTTATAATTTACAATGCAAAATTTACTTCCAGCGCATATTTCAGTGGCTGAAAATGAGTGGCGGAAGAAAAAAAACCAATGCATCTTGGTTGGTAGAAAGTAAGTATTTCTTTTACGATACACATAACTTTCATAAGTAAATTTTATCATACTCTTTGAATTTCTTTCAACCGAATTTCCTAACTAAAAATTGCTTACCTCTAGTAGCATACATTAGTACGTTATTGTTGGCAGCAATTTTATTTTTTTTGCTATACTATGCCAAACTACACCACTTTCACTACAATAGATCAATCTAATGGTCGCAGTGATCGCATTGCTCCTATAGAAGATTCCAAACTTTCTATAACATATGCTAAAGCTATCCTGCAAAACAATAATCATTTTATTTAAATTACAGGTTTGGATTGACATGAGGGGAAACGTAAAGAAAACACTAGCACACAACAAGCGAGAATTTAGAGCAACAGATGGTGGCCCCAATACAATAAAGCTATTGACGCCGCTACAACAAGGAATCGACGCTAAAAGAGAATTACATGTTGCATTTCATGAATAACAAAAATTGTTTTGCTAAAAAAAGTGAAATTCGTGCGTGACTCTTTTCGGAATTCCATAGATTGCAGTCATGAAAATACATGAATAAGTTCATTTTCTAATAATTATATTTTTTGTAAAGCAAATTGTTTCACGCTGTCGTTTTTATTACACATGCATGCGAGCCTTACGCCTGTTAAGCTTTATTCTTTGAGAGAATATCAATTTACTCTAAAACATAACCATATTAACACTTTTGGAAATACATTTTCATAGCAGATGCCTCAAAGAAAGATTTGGCATCCTTTCTATAGTGCTTCGTGAAACATTTCGAACTTGTTTCAAAATATTTCATCACAACCGCTGACATTCGAGCTTGCTAACGAATCGAGCAGTTTTCCTCGATTTCTATAATTCCAGATTTTACTCGGTGTGATAGTGATAGTGATTGTATCGAATCCTCGATTCGATTTCTATAATAGGGCCCTATGATTCATTTTACCTAAATATTTTCCTTTTTCAGCCTGAAACCGTAGAAATCCATAGCAAAAGTTTCACACGACTAAGTAAGCGTTTAGATAAACTAAATATCAGAGGCCAAAAACGGCGGATGTCGCCGTGCACAATTGATTGATGATCCGATTATTGTTTGATTTTTCCCCTTATTCTATTATAAGCAGATCGCAACCAACAGCAGCAATGGATCGCCTCCGCTCGAACTTGGAGCGTCACATCAAGCAGTAACATCTTTAATTTTGGTCGTATTGTCAGCACGGAGGAAATCATTAGAAGCGCGATTGAAACATTCGATCGGCAATCAAGTAATCCGCCAAAGGAAGGAAGTAGACAAAGGTAAAGATCCATTGGTGAAGGCGGTAAATAGTGGCAATAATGAAGACGATTTGGTGCCGGTTTTGTAGTTAGATATGTGAAAGATGTACGGAATATTTTTAATAACAAGGGTTTTCTTCCGGCAGATTTGATGTTCCGCTGTCACAAGATTAAAGCGACAAGCAGCTGCTGCTAACTTCCGGCTCGGCATGTGGCTGAGAGGAGAATTTCTTATTAAATTTAAAGAACAAGTACTAACAATTTTGATTTACAATTATCAATCCGCATGTGACTAAACTGAGAGATTTTTTCACTATGCAGCTTCCATTGCGATTTCCAGTAAAAATAGGTAAATGCTCAATTAATTTTTAAAATATTTAGCACTGTGTTACGCAATTCGTTCTATTTTGTTGCATGTGTTAAACGTTCTAACGCTGTTGCATGTGTTAAACGCGTTTATCATATTTGGCAACGTATTCGAATAAGAGACACCCGTGACCAGTGTGAGCCACATCAAAGAAAGCGAAGAGCGTACGACATGCTTTATCGAGAGTTACTGTTTTGATGTCCCGTTCGAGTAAGTACGACGTGGTGCCGATATCCAGCGTCAAATCATCTTCGAAGATGAGAACGAGTTGATGCAAAAGCACGCTTTTAAGTACTGTGATACCCAACTCGCTCGCTAAAAGCCTGCACGAGCAGCTTTACAATATTTTATAAAAATGAGAATAGAATAAGAATATTAATAAGAATAAAAATACTTGAAATATAAATTTTATTACTCAATTATATTGAACCAATGGAGGGCCAACAAATCAGCCATTACTAAAGCCGAAATTGAGCCGACAATGGACTTACAAACCGTAGTTTTGTTTGACATTTGTGTCTACCAATTTTTTTTTCGTAGGATGTACCAATGATTAGTAGGGTAGAAAATGACTAGCGAATTGATAATATTTACCAAAAAATTGGTCATATATACTAAATTTTCCTCTCAGTTTATCAATTACTGTTGTTTACAACTAGGTCCGGTTATATAGTCGAATAGTGGCTAATTTTAAACTCCATGTTAAAGGTAGGTTTAGAGTTCCCGTGAACGTGAACGCGGACAAACACTTTTTTGTTAACAATTCATCAGTCCATATATAAAACGAGAGGAAAACATCTTAAAACGATAGCAATGAAAATTTTCTAGTTGAAAAACATGTTAAAACATAATGTATATTGATAAAAGTGGATTAATTCAATATTTCACAACGATTCTGAATTTCCACCGTGGAATCGAGATGTTGGTGAACTCACCATAGTTCACCGACTTCGGTGAACGTGAACGTGAAAACAGTGGTGAATATAGACGTCAAAATATTTCCCCGTTCATGTTCACGTTCGAATGTCCCAAGGCATTCTGAAAATTATTTCGCCGTGAACTGTAAAAGGATATGTTTAGAAATTTTCGAGTTTTCAATGAAAATTTTGATATAGATGCAATTTCATTCAATCGGATCTCTGCGCGAGTTGAAAAACTTCGTTGCTTCGAGTTGATTCGTGAACAACTGCATACTTTATCCAAATAACTTTATTGAAGATCGGTGTTTATTTACTTCACGTTTACTGCCGAACTTGTAATATGAACGTGAACGTGAACAAAATCATTCTATTCATCACGATTTTTTGAGTTGTTTGATCGCAATGTAGTTCACCGTGAAATGATCGTACTATTTCACCACCTGTTCAAGTTCACGTTTACGGGAACTCTAAACCGGCCTTTAAACGTGAACACCTCCATGTGAAACCGAAATATGAAAATCGCTCATGCAGTTAGAAATAAAGCATACTATCTCCGTGATTTCAACGATTTCAATCCTCGCAAATGATATGTTGGTAAACAAATGACGCCCTATTGATTTTGATTTTGGGTAGCCTATATTCAATTGATGTCTAACCCCTGAAAATAGCGCACACACACTGCACGCTATTTTCTACGTGTAAACAAGACGGGTCTATGGTACAAGGTGAGGCCGTTTCGTCACTAAGTTGGTTAGGGGAGCGGTATATGAAAACAGTACGGAAGAAAGCAGAAGGGGATTTTTTTCCTTGAAGTGTGAAAGAGACAGACTGATCACGAGCGAGCTTGGGCACAAGCGTATTGTGTTTTGTTTACAAACAAAACACAGTAGACTTCCAAGATGGCTGAAGAGTCTTGGATATACTTCTACGCGCCTTGCGTGTAAGTAGTTTTCGTGTACGCTACAAAAAAATCTAGCTCACCTGTAACGTTTGTCAAACCACGGTGAACTCAAAAATCGATGTATGCAAAAGCGCATGGGACAGAGAGAAAGAGAGAGAGAGAGAGGGAGCTGCCGGCCTAGAATAGCACTTCGAGTCTACGTCCCTGTCCCTGTCGTAGAAGGCGACTAATCGGGTGACAACGCGAGTAAGGGCGCGGTAAAGCCTATGGAGAATGCACGGGGGAAATACCGTGTACAGGAGCAACGAGAGGAGTGCCGAGCACATCAGGATCGAAGCCAGTAAGATCCTGATTACGACATACTGGTATGACATGGAAAACGGTCAAGACACGAAAACGGATAACATGCGATGCTAAAAGCCGACAGTCGTGCTATTCTGTTCCCTGAGTAAGGAAGGGTGACACCTACCTGAAATGGCGTGTGGGTTAATAGTACGGTTACCCCCGTCCCGGTAACAACTTGGCAAGTCTTCAGGTACGTTCGATGCTCGTCTAGGCCTTGGCACTAGGTACTAGGCATCAGATGTCACATTCCTGACTTGCGCTGATCCGGCTCTGAACACGGTCCCAATGAAGGACCGTGTCAACCCCTGCATGGCCTCACTGCTTGCATAGATAACCATGGGATCACAAAAAGGCGACTATGTACAACGAGCGGAGATAGCGGCCCGAAGTTGGGACCCAACCAAAATGGAGGCAACCTACAAAACCAACGAAGAACGAAGAGAGAGTATGATGGATACGGGTGACCAAGCCAACGCGTTCATTCGTAGTAAAAAGCTTCTGCGATCGCCAATACTCAAACAAGTGGAAACACCAGGCCCTAGCGGCAGTAATGGAGGAATACCTGAGACCCAGCAAAGTCGGGGGATCAATCCCCTGTTCCTGCCAAAGTCCAGCGGTAGTTTAACCCAGGAAGGAGGGCTGACTGGAGATAGCATCCTGAGCACGATCATGTTGAGGGTCAAAGAACTCGACACATTCGTGCAGGACAAACCCAACGTGCATAAGGAGATCAAGACCAGGATGTCGGGTATAAGATCTCTCTTGGGACGAGCTTTGAAGGAACACGATGGACTCGTCGAAAGGACGAAAACCGCCGAGAAGGCACTCGCAGAAGCGTTGCAAAGAGCTGCAGCTGGATAGGTGACGCCAAAGATTCGTCGAAACCGTTCGGAAAAAAGAAAAAAGGATTCACCAGCAGAAGAAGAAATGCTCAAAAAACGCAAGGACGATCACGACAACGATGATCAAGACGATAGTGCCGCCCAGGGCGACAGCGAAGAGCTGGGTGACAGCGATGACCAGATCAGCACCGATAGCAAGAGAAACGACTGGAGCACGGTTACGAAAAGAAACAAGAAAAAACAAAGGAACGAAGAAAAAGAGAGGGAGAGAAAAGTGAAAATAGTGGAACAAAATAAGAAAGAGAATGAAAAGTGGCAGGGGCCAAAAGACAAGAAGCCTAATCCTCGGCGGGCGAGAGACAAAGGCGATGCACTCCTCGTCGAAGCGAAGGGCAACGTATCATACGTTGATCTCTTTAAAAAAATGCGAGAGGACCCTGGCCTCAAGAAACTGGAGGAGAGCGTGGTGAAGTCCAGGCGCACCCGGAACGGCGAAATGCTGTTCGAGCTGAAGGGAGACCCAGAAATCAGGAGCTCAGCATTCAAGGATCTTGTGGAAAGGGTTCTCGGCGATGGAGCGAACGTAAGGGCCTTATCCTCCGAGGCATCGATAGAATGCAGGAACCTCAGTCTGTTCACCACCGAGATAGACCTACGTCAGAAGTTAGAGGAGGAAAACATCCTGGGCAAAGTTCCGATGAAAATCCGACTACGAAAGGCGTATCGCGGGACGCAGACCGCAACGATTCGTCTCTCAACGGACGCAGCGAACAAGTTGCTGAAGTTAGAGAGTATAAACGTCTGCTGGGCTGTGGGTCGTTTTAGAATCATTCCGCCTATTCCCAAGCAACTGGAGCGATGTTTCAAGTGTTTAAACTTCGGCCACCTGGCGAAAGGCTGCTTGGGGCCAGATAGATCCAAACTGTGCAGGAAATGCGGAATAGAGGGACACTTTGCCAGCGACTGCAAGGGAAAACCAAGGTGTATGCTCTGCGAAAAAGAGGACAGTAATGACCATATGACGGGAGGCTTTAATTGCCCTGTGTACAAACAGGCGAGGGCAAGCCAACAGTGATGGAGATAACCCAAATTAATCTCAACCATTGTGACATCGCACAGCAACTGTTGTGGCAGTCAACAACAGAAACAAAATGTGATGTCGCAATTATCGCGGAGCCGTATCGCGTTCCCCCCGGTAACGGCAATTGGGTGACGGATAAAGTGCGAATGGCCGCCATCCAGGTCATGGGCCGATATCCCATTCAGGAGGTAGTCTCGAGATCTCGCGAAGGTTTCGTGATCACAAAGATCAACGGAATTTATATCTGCAGTTGCTACGCACCTCCCAGATGGACGATGGACCAGTTCCACTATATGCTGGATGTCCTCACCGAGGAGCTCGCCGAACGAAAACCAGTCGTTATAGGAGGGGATTTCAATGCTTGGGCAGTAGAGTGGGGAAGCAGATGCACCAATGCGAGAGGGACTAGTTTACTAGAAGCTCTAGCCAAGTTGGATGTTACCCTGTGCAACGAGGGCACCACTAGTACCTTCCGCCGAGAGGGTCGAGAGTCCATCATCGACTTGACTTTCTGCAGTCAGTCGTTAATGATGAAAATGAGGTGGAGGGTATGTGAAGGATACACCCACAGTGATCATCAAGCCATCCGTTATACCATTATTGGCCAACGAAACTCCGTGGCAGTACGGATAAATAGGACATGCCCGCGCAGGTGGAAGACAAAAACCTTTGACAAGGACCTTTTCATCGAAGCACTACGCGTGGAAAGCGACGTCTTGAACATGAACGCGGATGAACTGACGGAAACGCTAACAACAGCATGTGATATAACAATGCCAAGAAAAAGGGAACCCAGGTATAAGCGACCTCCAGCCTATTGGTGGAGCGAGGCACTTGGCGTGCTTCGGGCCAACTGCCTTAGCGCCAGAAGACGTTTCCAACGGTCAAGCATAGACACCAGAGAAGAGCGGAGAGTGGAATTCAGAGAGGCTAGATCCACTCTTAAACGGGCGATTAAGCGGAGCAAATCTAATTGCTTCAAGGAGTTATGTCGGGACGTGGACGTCAATCCATGGGGCAATGCTTACCGAATGGTGATGGCGAAGCTCAGGGGCCCAACGACACCTTCCGAAATGTGTCCCGAAAAATTAAAAATTATCGTGGAAGGGTTATTTCCGCAGCACGACCCAACGACCTGGCCACCCACGCCATATGGAGAGGATGAGGATAGCATCGAGAGGATGAGGATAGCATCCCCAACGTAGCTTTGAAAGCGGCAGTCCTAGCATTCCCTGATATGTTCAGGGCAGCCATGCAGAAGTGTCTAGACGAATGCTACTTTCCGGATCGATGGAAGGTACAACAGCTAGTACTACTGCCCAAGCCAGGAAAGACGCCGGGTGGTCCAGCATCGTATAGACCCATATGCCTGTTGGACACTCTTGGGAAACTTTTGGAGAGAATCATCCTTAATAGGCTGACGGAATGCACGGAGGGAGTTCGTGGACTGTCCGATAATCAATTCGGATTTCGGAAAGGGAGATCCACGGTAGATGCCATTCGCATAGTGGTCGAAAGAGCCAACAGAGCATCCAAACAGAAGCTCAGAGGAAATCGATACTGCGCAGTGATAACGATCGACGTTAAGAACGCGTTCAATAGTGCCAGCTGGGAGGCCATCGCGACTGCGCTCCACACGATGAAAGTCCCAGACTACCTGTGTAGAATACTGAGAAGCTACTTCGAGAACCGTGTGCTGGTGTACGAGACAAACACGGGCCAGGCGCAGATTAAAACTACGGCGGGAGTTCCGCAGGGCTCTATCCTGGGCCCATCGCTCTGGAACAGTATGTACGATGGTGTACTAAAACTGAATCTGCCCAGAGGTGTGGAGATCATTGGCTTCGCGGATGACATCGTTATTCTCGCGACAGGGGAATCTTTGGAACGGGTCGAAATGCTCGCGACCGAGTCGATAGACATGATCGGAAGGTGGATGCAAAGTGTGAAACTGCAGATAGCCCACCACAAGACGGAAATGCTGATTGTCAGCAACCGCAGGGCGGTGCAACGTGCAGAAATCACAATTGGAGAGCACTCGATAACCTCGAAGCGAGACCTAAAATACCTGGGGGTGCAGATCGACGATCGACTGAACTTCAACAGTCACGTCGACTACGCTTGTAAAAAAGCAATGAAGGCAATCAATGCACTGACACGAATCATGCCCAACAACTTTGGCCCAAGCAGCAGCAAGAGGCACCTCTTGGCTAGTGTCTCCTCATCGACACTACGTTACGGTGGTCCAGCCTGGATCGCGGCGTTAGAAACTCAGCGGAACACGAAGAGGCTGAATAGTACGTACCGGCTCATGGCGATGCGAGTCGCGAGTCGCGAGTGCGTACAGAACCGTGTCAACAGAAGCGGTCTACGTCATAGCCAGGTTGGTCCCCATAGACATCATCTTGGCGGAGGACAGCGAGTGCTATAGGAGGAGGGGAACCAGAGGAATCCGGAAGCTAATGAGGGCGGAGTCGATGGCTAGGTGGCAGCAAGAGTGGAGTGCGACGCAAAACGGCAGGTGGACGCACAGGCTCATACCGACACTAATGGGCTGGGTGAACAGGAAACACGGAGAGGTAAATTTCCATCTAACGCAGTTTTTGTCATGGCTGCTTCAGGCAGTATCTGCACCGGTTCGGACACGCAAGATCGCCTCTTTGTCCGGAGTGTGGAAATGAGGAGGAAACACCGGAACACATCGTATTCGAATGTCCCAGATTCACCACAGTGCGCGAGGGGCTGCCTATCCTTCATGCTGGGAACATCGTGGAGGAAATGTGTCGTGACGAGGGCACCTGGAACGCAGTAAACAGTGCAATCGTACATATCATGTCCGAGCTACAGCGGAAGTGGAGGACCGACCAGCATGCGGATAACGCCTGACCATAAGAGATGAACAATCGAGACGGCTGTAGTACCGGATAGTCCCCCCCCCCCGAGAGCCGCCGTGACGGAGTGCGCGTCATGTTGGAGGGCACTACCTAATCGGCGCTCCGCTGGGAAGAGAAATCCTGCGAGGGTGACTGTGGCGGGGCGCGCGTCAAGTTGGAGGGCGCTTCCTAATCGGTGCACGTCTCGACAGGTAACCGGATACTGCCACGGAGAAGAGCAAAAATGCCTGCCTGGCACCGCCTGATCGTGGCCTGGATGGAGAAACACTGCGAACGTTTCGAAGGAGCGAGCATCAAGGATGAAACCATGATCAAAATGGTGCATACCCCACGAGAGTAGCTGTGACGGAGTGCGCGTCATGTTGGAGGGCACTACCTAATCGGCGCTCCGCTGGGAAGAGAAATCCTGCGAGGGTGACTGTGACGGGGCGCGCGTCAAGTTGGAGGGCGCTTCCTAATCGGTGCACGTCTCGACAGGTAATCGGATACTGCCGCGAATGACTGAAAAATGCCTGCCTGACAACGCCTGATCGTGGCCTGGATGGAAGAACACCGCGAACGCTCGAAGGAGCGAGCATCAAGGATGAAACCATGATCAAAATGGTGCATACCCCACGAGAGTAGCTGTGACGGAGTGCGCGTCATGTTGGAGGGCACTACCTAATCGGCGCTCCGCTGGGAGAGAAATCCTGCGAGGGTGACTGTGACGGGGCGCGCGTCAAGTTGGAGGGCGCTTCCTAATCGGTGCACGTCTCGACAGGTAACCGGATACTGCCGCGGAGAACAGCAAAAATGCCTGCCTGGCAACGCCTGATCGTGGCCTGGATGGAGAAACACCGCGAAGGATGAAGCCATGATCAAAATGGTGTATACCCCACGAGAGTAGCTGTGACGGAGTGCGCGTCATGTAGGAGGGCACTACCTAATCGGCACTCCGCTGGGAAGAGAAATCCTGCGAGGGTGATTGTGACGGGGCGCGCGTCAAGTTGGAGGGCGCTTCCTAATCGTATTACGGGGTTTCGGATCAGAACGAACTGCACTGTCTTAGGTTTTGTAAGCGACTGACACATAGTTTATTTTTTCCTTTCTTGCTAGTTCACAAATCCTTATTATCTATCTACTCCGTTTTCCTGCCTATTCGTTTTTTATCTTATAGCTAGGATGCCGAGGACGCCGATCATAAAACAACCCTCGTCATGCTTATGGATTTCGTCACCCATGTGGCCATATCCTAAAATAAACATGACGAGGCGATAACGATCGTTCGTACCACAACATCACTATCCCCTACGGAAAAGAGAATGTATGCTTGGAAAATAGTGGTGCACAATATTATGTTTATCTTTTGCTGTTTTCTTACGATTAATAAATTCATTCGTTCATTTACTCCTTGACTTTATCTGGATTTTTTTTTCTTGTTTTCGATCATAGATTCGGCATCTCGCAATTTTTCGTTATTCGTGTTATCTGCACTTCTTGTTATTCATGATAATAGTCAACTGCATTGATAGCTGTTGTTGTTGTTGTTGTTGTGCTGGCTATTCGCTCAATTTGTACAGCAAATCGTTGTTCCATTGATCCTGTCTAGCTCTGTATATTCGTACCTCTTAAATGCATCATCGTTGTTAATTACTCTGTTTTACGAAGAAATCATCTACTGTGAACTTCCTGGTTCAGATCTTCCATGCACCTTGTGTTCTGTCCAAGTATCAACGTTCGTTTCCATTTCTTATATGGATTGGACATTTTTCAATGATTCGAGCATATTATATTTGAGCTCGTCGTTTGCATGGATAGCATGTTAGTTTCTTTGTTGCAGCAGTTTTCTGTTATTATTTGATCCATGTCTTAATGGTTTATGTAATGATGATGTTGATGATGAATTAACCATAAAGGAAGCGTTTGTGTGCTTTGGTGGCTTGGAGTCAGATCCAGCATTTAACTTCACGTACAACATCAACCCTCACTCGTGGTGTATCGATGTGAAATGGATACATAGCTTCAGACGTATGATGTTCGTGGGACTGCTTTGATCGATACGATACAAAAATTAGCAGCAGAATAGAGGAAACGACTCGATGTTCTCGTGTTTGGGCCGTGTTGTTGGCAATCAAATCGCACGGCAAGGGGTTAATAACCAATTCAGGTTGATGTTAGCGTAGCAAATTCTAGCGTACTGATGCGAATCACATTCGACAGATGCTTGTCGACCTCAAATCGTTGTGGAAACAAGAGCAACAACATAAACTGCTGAACTGTTGTCAGGAAACTAGTAATTTCCGAATTCACTGCTGGTGATAACAATGAAAGCCAATTGATAACATACGGCACAAAACAGACTTCGTCGTCTTTCCACCCCCTTTGGTCCATGGTCCTCGTATTCCTCTCGCCTTGGGGTTGTCCTTGATAGATCGCCTCTCGGAGTAAACAATTAATTTACTTACATCATTTATTTATTTATTTATTTTTAAAGTATATATATATATATATATATATATATATATATATAGTATTTTGTAAATAATCGTTTACAGTATTATTGGAGAATTTCTGAAAGGAACAAGCTCCATATTTTTCTTATTATCTGCTTCATCTAAGTTTTCTTGTTTTATTTTTGTTACTTTACAACACATGAAATATATTTTTACGAATATATAAGAAATCATTCCGAGCAAAATAATTCCAAAACCTATTTTGATAATTTGATATTCAGTGTTTCTACTTTCAATTTTGTCTAGAATAATTTTTTCATCCTCTAATTGCTGGATATGTTTACCTATATTAGCCAATTTATTGTTTTCGTATGAATGAATTACAGTACTTTTGACAACAGGTATTTTAAAATCTGAAGAATTCAACACTCTCGTAAAATTAAAATCAATCTCGGTGAAATTTAGCATCCCTGGGGTTAAATATACATGATCTGTAATTAATTTGCAATCCGCATTGATTGTTATCATGGCAGTGTTTGCCAGTTTCATTGGTTGATTTTTGTCTTTACAAATTAAATGTGCTATCTCCAAAGACGGAGCTACAATCACCCAAGTATTTAACATATATAATTTAATGAAAAGTGATCCCTCAAGCTGCAACTCTGTTTTTTTACATAGTTTTTCAGATTCTCTCGATTGTTTCAAGAGTGATAATTCACAGGATGGCTTACTATTCATACTAAATAAATGCGGACACAATATAATATCTTTCAAATGTTTACAAAAATCCAATGTCCTACTAGGAAGACTTGTGTATTTCTTCATTTCGTTATCAGTTACTAAAATTTCTTGTTCAAATTTGAAAACTGTGAATTTATTATCGATTAGTCGAACAGGAATAGCAGTCAATTTAAATGTATGGAAAATTGTATCATGTACCGTTGGGATGTGGGCGACAAAAATAAGAAATTCTTTGTATCTATATCTAGATTCCGTTGACATGCGATAATATTCAAAAATATTAGAGGAATCTAAACGAAGTGGGAATCTGGAACCTTTTGGTAATACAGCAGATATTTTCATTAACTTTTCAATCAAAACATCTGACGGAATCAAAAATGGATGAAGATTTTTTCGTTCGCTAACAAGTAAATTGGTAATTTGATTAATTTTCCCTTGAATTGTTGTACACAGTAAATTTGTCAATGAGAAACATTCTCGAAAACCTAATTCGCTATACATTCTTAAAATTTGGTTGTCTGTATTATGATGATAATTCGTAACATATGTTGAAAAATCCTTAAACTTTTCTTGAAATTTATCGAACATTTCTATACTAGGAATAGTTGTTTTATTAATAATCTCAAACAATGAATTTAATACCATAGTTTGTTTTCGTACTGTACTGACCAACATATCTTCATTTTTCTTTACACGTTTGAAATTTTCTTCGTAATATTGTCCATCATCTTCATCCAAAGTACCAATTAAAGTCTTCGCTACTTTCCCAAGTTTACCTAACAGAGGTACACTTCTCTTGTTTCTTTCTTTTTCCTTGAACAAAAACTCGAAACCCATCATTTCCTCTTGACGATGCCGTATACTTGCCATTTCAAATTCGCAATGCGTTTGTAGCTTCAAAACTTTGAGCTTCAGACATGCTTCTCCTGAGACGTTGATCATTTTATCCAGGATGGACAAATCTATCTTGATCTCCGTTAGATTTACGTATGTCGTGATTTCAACAGCTTGCTTGGTGTAAAGAACCTTTGGTATTCTTTCCATGGCGAATCCAGAATTATCCAAAGCCGTCAGCTCATATTCCAGTCCTAAAACTATTGGTAGTAATATTATGAGACCAAACATGGTCATCGCTGAAATGGTAGATGGATATACAGGATTTGCTAAAATGTAAAAGAAAACAGGATTAACTTCATAATTTAAACAATCTATTTCTATGAACTCTTTGTTCCTTTCCTTTAATTAATATTGTTGCCGTTTCGGCAGAATTAATGTTTATAACTTCATAAGGACCTTTCCTAAGTGGCTGTAATTTCTGACCTATGCCTGTAGCAACATTTTCCAAAAATACACTGTCACCTACGTTCAAAACGATTGGATTTGATTTTCTATCGTAATAAATTTTTGAAATCTCTTTATTCTTTAGCAAATTTTTTCGAGCACTGCTTTGAGTCTGTTGGAGTGTGTGCTTCAAATTCAAAATATAATCATCATAATTATACAAAATATCGGGTTCCTTGTATAAATTTTGTGGAAGTGTACATAATTGACCGAAAACTAATTCATATGGAGTAAATTTTGTACTTGAATGTGTTGTTGTATTATATGCAAAACAACCAAACGGAATTAACAAATCCCAATCTTTAACATTATGTTCAATTTCTGCCCTTAAAATTCTTTGAAAGTACGATGGCAGCGTTCCAACGCTCCATTGGATTCTGGATGATATGCACTAATATTAATTTTTTTTAATACGAAACATTTTACACAAGTTCTTAAATAACTTTCCCATAAAATTAGAGCCGTTATCAGTTACCAAAGATTTTGGCGTACCAAACACACATATATACTTTTCACTAAATACCTTTGCAATTGTTTCCGCTTCTTGATCTGGGATTGGAATAGCACATACGAATTTGCTCAGATCATCCTGCATTGTGAGAATATACTTGTTACCTTGTTCTGTAACTGGCATTGGTCCTACAACATCCATGTATAATTTCTGAAAAGTTCTTTCAGATGTTGTAGTTATTGCCATCGGCATACGAGTTTTTTTCTTGATTTTACTGCGAGCACATTCAGTACAATCTTTGATAGATTGCTTAATATCTTGCTTCATGCTCCGCCATCTATATTGATATTGAATTCTTTTTAACATTCTGTTTACACCTATATGGGCGCCAACTAAAGATTTATGATAATCATGAAGAACCTTTTGTATTTCTTCATCCTTTGTTAACCATTGCAAGATGTATTATAACAGTAATTGGGCGATTTGCAAAAATATATTTTACCATTAATTTCGATAGTAAAGAAGAATGATTAATTGAATTCGTTGAGACGTTTGCGATCGCACACTTTTAAAAATGATTTTTCAAACAAAACGATTGGATTTCCATTAGAATTTTGAAAATTTCACTCATCAACAACTGATAAGATTTTCTTATTAAAATATATATATTGGAGTTTTTGATAGTGAATTTAAAATTCGCACATGAATCAAAGCATTACGATCAAAATATACTTTCAAAATATTATTAGAAGTTCAATCGATTCCAATGTATCAAATACTTGTGATCTCAATGAGTTAATATCATAGTTATTTTTGAATTTGATGAAATTCTCGTAGTTCTTTTCGCGCAGTAAATTATAAAGGTCTGATTCATTTTGTAACGGTGATTGATTTAGATTATCTAAACGATCTTCAAACCCTTTGCTGATTTCTAACTGTTCTGTTATATCACTACGTTTATGTTCATTAGGCTGTGATTCAGGCCTATTCTCATAACAGTTGTTTTGCTCTGTTTCTTTCATTAATACTAATACAAAACGCGTACCTTGAAAAACGAATTTCAACTGATTTATTATCAACGAATGGTTTAAAACATTTTGCTTATTAATTTTGATACAAATGTTTAATTTTTTGAGTTTCAAACATACTTCTACGATATCTTCAAATTTCTTAAAAAGTTTTTCCGGGTGATTTTGAAAATTTTTATCTACTGTGACATTGATAAAGTTATTAATAATCATATCTTTCACATTTAGATTCTTCAAAGCATTTTTAACTTGATCAATCTGAATAACTAGAAAATCTTCGGGAACATCTGTTACTTCTGTAATAATTTTGTTAAGGTCTCTGGATTGCTTTTCGAACTCCAAATATTTGTTCTTTACCGAACTTCGTGTTGTTACATTAATAGTGGCAGATATATCCTGTAATATGTTTACTTTTGAGTTGTTAGAAATATGTATCCCTGCATCTATCCGATACAATACCATTTCTGGCATGCTTTCTTTGGAAACCTCAGGATATGGAATCCTGCTTAGACAATCAGCTACTTCATTTGTTTTCCCAGCTTTATAGCAGATTTCATAGTCATATTCCATGAGCTCAAGCCTCCACCTCATTAACCTGGAACATGGATCCTTGAGGTTAAAAAGATATCCCAACGGTTTGTGGTTGGTTCTAATGAAAAAAATTCGTCCTAAAACATGAGTTCTAAACTTTCTCACGCCAAAAATTATTGCTAGTAGCTCTTTTTCAATCGTTGAGTATTTGATTTCAGCATTACTTAATGGTACACTTACAAAAGCTATAGGTAAATCCAAATCTTCCCCTTGTGACAATACCGCACCTAGTGCATATTTTGAAGCATCTGTCGTGATTAAAGGGTGTGTCACATCAAATTGCATCACGGAAAAAACGCTGTAGAAATTTAATTTTTAGGAATTATATCTTCAGCTTTCGCTTATAATCAGATAAGAGTGTATATATCACGTTGGCCATGCTTCACTGTCAATTTTTCGTAAATTTGGAAAAATGTCGTCGAACGAAAAAGAGCGTCGTGAATTAATCTTGTACACTCATTTCGAGAATCCGGAGTTGTCACATCGGGACATCGGTAAGATGCTGGGAATCGTCCAATCCACGGTCAGCAGAGTACTAAAACGATACTTCGAGAACCTAACCATCGACCGGAAGGTGAAGAACGGCAAAAATGGATGCTCCGTCAGTGAAAAAGATCACAAGCGCGTAGTTAAGCAGTGTAGACGTGATCCGAGAAGTTCGGTCCGGGATGTCGCCAATAAGCTGAATTTGTCAAGTTCATTCGTCCAGCGGACCACGCAGCGGGAGGGCCTGCGTACATACAAGGTTTAGAAGGCTCCTAACCGTGACGAAAGGCAAAACATGGTGGGGAAGACGCGAGCCCGGAAGCTGTACACCGAAATGCTGACGAAGCCGCATTGCCTGGTAATGGACAACGAAACCTACGTCAAAGCGGACTTTCGTCAGCTGCCGGGCCTGTTGTTCTTCTCCGCAGAGGACAAATTCAGCGTTCCGGAGGAGATTCGCAAGCAGAAACTATCCAAGTTTGCCAAAAAGTACATGGTATGGCAAGCGAAGCGGGGCGGGAAGCGGGGCGCCCCCTTCGTGATGACCGGCACGGTAAACGGGCAGGTTTACCTGAAGGAGTGCCTACAGAAGCGCTTACTACCACTATTGAAGCAGCACGAGGGCCCGACCATCTTCTGGCCGGATCTCGCTTCGTGCCACTATTCAAAGGACGTGTTGGAGTGGTACGAAGCCAACGGGGTCACCTTCGTGCCAAAGGAAATGAACCCGCCCAACGCGCCGGAGCTTCGCCCAATAGAGAAATATTGAGCGATTATGAAGCAGGCCCTCCGAAAGAACCCAAAAGTTGTCAAATCGGAGGCGGACTTCAAGAGACAATGGATTTCTGTTAAAAAAAAACTACAACCTGACGTTGTACAGAACCTTATGGACGGGGTAAAGAGGAAGGTGCGAGCATACGGGCTTGGGCTCGAAGTATGAATAAAAAGAAAATGCCAAAAGTTGTTTAATAGTTTTTATTTTACTGTCTAAAATTTTCAAAAGGATCGGTCTACTGGGCGAATTTCTACAGCGTTTTTTCCGTGATGCAATTTGATGTGACACACCCTTTATAAACGGTTTTTTGTAATCAGGATATTGCAAAATTGGTGGTTTTATTAATTTTGTTTTTAAAATATTGAATGCATCTAAACATTTTGAATCCCATGTAAATTTCACATCCTTTTTCTGCAATTTGTATAACGGTAAAGATATTTTAGCGAAGTTTGGAACAAACTGACGGTAATAATTTGCCATTCCCAGAAATGATTTGAGTTCAACAATATTTTTAGGTATTGGAAATTCAGAAATAGATTTGATATTATTAGCGTTTGATAGAAATCCAGTAGCTGAAATAGTATGTCCTAAATAGTTTAGTTCTTTTCTTAGAAAATGGCATTTGTTTGGTTGTAATTTTAGTTTAAATTTTCGTAAAGTTTTAAACACGTTCTTTAATTTGTTATTGTGTTCTTCTAAAGATGATCCATAAACGATTATATCATAAATAAAACAATGTATTCCTTGAAGTCCAGTGAAAATGGTGTTCATGAGTCGCATAAATGTGCTAGGTGCATTCATCAATCCAAAAGGCATTCGAACATATTGATATTTACCATAAGATGTACTGAAACTGGTTTTTTCTTTATCATCTTCGTTCATTAAAATTTGATGATAACCCGATGCCATATCTAAAGTCGAGAAATGTTCAGAATTTCCTAATTACTCAATTATATCAATAATATTTGGTAATGGATATGTGTCTGGAATAGTTTTTTCATTAATTTTTCTGAAGTCCACTACCACTTACTAACAACGGACTGTTATATGGGCTTGTACTGGGTTCAATAATACCATCTTTCAACATTCGTTCAACTTGTTCATTAACTTCTTCGCGATATACTTGCGGTAATCGATATTGTTTCACATTTATCGGTTCTTTGGACGTCATATTAATCTCATGCTTTATTACATCTGTGTGACTTAACTTGTCACCTTCTACAAAAAAAATATCTTCATATTCACTCAGTAGCTTCTTTATAGATTTTTTTTCCTCGATATTTAAATCATCACCCAATTTTATTTCTTCTTTTAATTTTTCTCTTCTCAATGAAATGTCTGCATCAAATTTTAATATATTGTATGATTCAATTGGTTCACATTCATATTTTATATCGCTCAAATTCACGTCATGTTCATTCGTATTCATAATAGACACTGTAATCAAATTATTTTTCACTTCAGTAAATGTGCTACTTATATAAACGCCTGGTATCACTTGATTGGAAAAAATAATATATCCATTTCCTTCTTTTAAGTTATTTGCTTCAATTTTACAAATTTTTTCACAACGAGCTGGTATCATTATATTTTTATATTCACTGTTCTTTTCAATTTTAACAGGAATCACTTCACCTGCAGGAATGAAGGATTCACTGTCATTTGTATTTTTGGCTATACTCGGTTCCAAGACAACAGAAAACTTTTCCGGATAAGTGTCTGCTGGATGAACCATTTCGTATTGCGAATTACAGTAATGTTTTTCCTTAGTTTGACTATTGGTGTTCATTTCTAATAATGGCCATTTATTAGGAATGTCGCCACAATCAAACTTGTTAAAATTATCTGAATTCGAACATTTATTCAAAGCATTTCTTTCGTCGTTATTCATTTCATCTTCATTTGCATCCTTGTTTAAATTTTTTATCGCTCATTGCATACAAAATTTTCGCCGTTATATTGAAAAAATCAAAAATTATTATGCAAGTCAATAACGCATTTTAAAGCATTCAACATATCAATACCAATAATTCCATCAACATCTGGTAAACTCATATTATGATTGACGACATGAAATTTAAATTCAATATTTTTATTAGAAGAACAATTTAAAATATCTTTTACTGTGCCTGATGTTTGTAATTTTGTAATTTTTGTAATACCAAATAGACATATTTTTTCAAAAGTGTTAATTTTTTAGGGTCTTGTATCGCATTAATTTTCAATAAACTTACATTGGCTCCTGTATCAACTAATAATTTTAATGGTTTTTTATTCAATGAACTATCAAAATCAATATATTTTGGAGCACTTTTATTCATATTAATGGTGTATAAATTCACATATTTCTCCTGACTATGCATGTTCCTTTTATCAATGGCACAGAAGGAATCATTGATTAATGATCGTTTTTTTGTTGCTTAAATATCAAAAATTCTTTATATTCTTCTTCACTAATTGAATTTGAAGGTGTAATATTCGGCTCCTGCCTATTTGAAAAGGTAGAATTATTATGATTTGATGATCCACTAGTAATGGCATGTATATGCCTTATTGGATTTCCGTTGTTTCGATGATTTTGATAATTTGACGTTTGATTCATAAAATTATTATTGAACCTGTTGTTCGGAAATCGATTATTAAAGAAATGATTTTGGTTTTGACTTTGCCTATAATTATTAGTAAAATTCTGTGGGTTTTGTCTTCGAAAATTATTGCTATTTTGAAAATTATCTCTAATTGATAATTTTGACGATTGTTTATAAAATGTGGTACATTCCTGTCCCGTCCAAATTGGGGATTAAAATTCTGGAATTGATTCCGATAACGGTAATCTTGTTGCCTCGTATCAAACCTTGAAGCCATATTGCCGCTCATTTCTCTTCGAGCTATCGAATCAACTGTTTCAAACTGATTAGCTGGTTTGAAAGATCCTAAACCTTTATAAATTAAAATGTTTTTGGCTTCTTCGAGCGTTTGTGGTGATCCCAACGCTAATTGTCCATGAGGCGAGCAATAATTTCTAATCTTTTCAATAGCATTGGACTCAGCAAATTTAAAAAGTACTGCTGAGTCAGTTCCACAAATTAATTTAATTTCCTTAATTTTCAGTAGTAATCGGTCAGCGAAGTCTGATAAACATTCGCCTTGATTGATGGCAAAACTCGACAATTCTGTCAGCATAATATGAACGCGCGTTGGGTTAGTTTTAAATTTTTCCTGTAAAACAGGTTTTAGCTCGCCCCAAGATTTAATCTCGATGCCCATTAATTTTTCTCGAACTGAGTCGGACAATTTGCAATGAATAATTGTCGCAACAAAAATTAGTTCATCAGCGGGGGTTGCAATGTTCTCACTAGTATGCAATGCGTCTAAAATGCATATAAAAGAACTAAGTGACGCAGTTGTGCCGTTGAAAATTTGCACATAATCCAACTTTAGTATTTCAGACATTCTAACGTTTTTAATATCCGTTTTCACTAATGCCTTATATGACTGATTTGAGCTATTCAATTGCTCAAAGTGCAGAACTTTTGGAGAAACGATGTTTCTGAATTTATTTAACGGAGTGAAACTAAAATTCATCCGTTACAAATATGAGTTCAACGTCTAGAGGCAATGGAAAAAATTGAAAATTTAAAAAAAAAATTTTTACTCACGACCTTTTTGAGTGCGGTGATAATTTGCGTGATGAGTCCTAGGGTTATTTCTTGTGGCACCGATGATCCGACGTACTGTTGCTTAATTTGTTGTTCTAATTAAAACACACTATTTTAACAATATTGTCCGTTTTTCACTTTTTTTTTCTTCACTGAAAACTTATCGCGACGAATTTTTGACCCCACTTCTGACACCAAATATTACGGGGTTTCGGATCAGAACGAACTGCACTGTCTTAGGTTTTGTAAGCGACTGAAGCCGGGTTCAGACGGTGCGAGCAAGCATACGAGTCGGTCTAGTCAGTTACTGCAGTGCAGCTACTCACACCGTGTGAACACATCATGCCAGTTATTGTCATGTGTGATCCGGCGTGCGAGCTACTTCAAAGTTTTTTGAATTTACTCGCACTCGCATGCTTCAAAACGTCAAAAACAGAATTTAGCGTTCGAATCAGGGATGCCAAATGTAAAGAAATGTCTCTATTTTTAAGATATTTGAAAATATGCGAAGATATTTATAGACTTGAAAATTATTGGAAAAACAAATAAAACCCTCATAGTTTCTTAACGAAATCATTGTTATTCTGTTTTGCACGCTGGCGGGGCACGCTTTCTTTTTGAGATAGTTTTCTGGAGAATGTCTAATATAGAATCATTATCAGGCACAATTTTCATTCAAAATTCACTCACAACTTGCGAAAAAAAGTAAGGTTCTAAGAAACAGAATACATATTCGATTTAAAAAAGTACATTTTCATTCATTATTTTAATTTTTGACGCGTGTGAATAAAATTTTAAAAAGTCTTCTAGACTATCATTTAAAGCATCACATACTTCCGGAATTATCTTAGCTATGGATGCTTTCGAGATTCTAAAAAATATCGACAACAATCTGAACAATATTCCAGAAGAAAGGCATATCAATGTCATTTATATTATCACTCTTGCAGGTACAGCATCCTTCATGAGTGTATCTTGGCGTTGTATTTGTGGAGCAATTAAATTCAACAGTTTTTCCACTTGTTCAGGTGTTATTCTCAACACTGCTCTGTAATCTCTATAAAATTGTGTAATGATACATTCAACTGAAAACCTAAGATGAAAACTACCAATAAAGAAGTCGATTTCGGACCAATCATTTGACAAATTCGGACCTGATTGCTGTTTCTGACTATTTGATGGACATTTGAAAAATCGCCTGGCATCCCAGGTAAACCCGTGCCGTAGTATCTAGTTTCTCGCCAGCAGCTCACACTATGTGAACGGACAAGGCGAGTCAACCAATTGTCAAGCGAGTCCACCGGGTCAGTAGCTGCTCATTGTCAAGTCAGCTACTAGCAACGTATAAATGGGCCTTGACACATAGTTTATTTTTTTCCTTTCTTGCTAGTTCACAAATCCTTATTATCTATCTACTCCGTTATCCTGCCTATTCGTTTTTTATCTTATCGCTAGGATGCCGAGGACGCTGATCATAAAACAACCCTCGTCATGCTTATGGATTTCGTCACCCATGTGGCCATATCCTAAAATAAACATGACGAGGCGATAACGATCGTTCGTACCACAACAATCGGTGCACGTCTCGACAGGTGAGAAATCCCGCGAGGGTGACTGTGACGGGTTGCGCGTCACGTTGGAGGGCAATTCCTAATCGGTACACGTCTCGACGGGTAAATGGATGCCTGCGAAGAGGACATAAGCGCAGTGGAATGAATAGCGAATAGAGAGAAAAAATGTTGAGAAAAAGGGAAGGACAACGCTCGTCAGCGTTGAAAACTCGAAGAGTGCACGAGCACAGCCGCCCCCTGAAGTAGTCGCCTAGATGTGGTCCCAGGGGGAATAAGGCAACGAGTAGAGGGCTTGGTTTTTGTGGGTGCGATCCCCACTCGACGTCTGGGTTAACCCTTCCCAGATAAGGCTGGTAGAGCGTTCCTCACCTCTATAAAAAAAAAGAGAGAGAGAGAGAGGAACGGTGCGCGAGGGGCTGCCTACCCTTCATGCTGGGAACATCGTGGAGGAAATGTGTCGTGACGAGGGCACCTGGAACGCAGTAAACAGTGCAATCGTACATATCATGTCCGAGCTACAGCGGAAGTGGAGGACCGACCAGCATGCGGATAACACCTGACCATAAGAGATGAACAATCGAGACGGCTGTAGTACCGGAAAGTCCCCCCCCCCCCGAGAGCCGCCGTGACGGAGTGCGCGTGATGTTGGAGGGCACTACCTAATCGGCGCTCCGCTGGGAAGAGAAATCCTGCGAAGGTGACTGTGACGGGGCGCGCGTCAAGTTGGAGGGCGCTTCCTAATCGGTGCACGTCTCGACAGGTAACCGGATACTGCCACGGAGAAGAGCAAAAATGCCTGCCTGGCAACGCCTGATCGTGGCCTGGATGGAGAAACACTGCGAACGTTTCGAAGGAGCGAGCATCAAGGATGAAACCATGATCAAAATGGTGCATACCCCACGAGAGTAGCTGTGACGGAATGCGCGTCATGTTGGAGGGCACTACATAATCGGCGCTCCGCTGGGAAGAGAAATCCTGCGAGGGTGACTGTGACGGGGCGCGCGTCAAGTTGGAGGGCGCTTCCTAATCGGTGCACGTCTCGACAGATAATCGGATACTGCCGCGAATGACTGAAAAATGCCTGCCTGACAACGCCTGATCGTGGCCTGGATGGAAGAACACCGCGAACGTTCGAAGGAGCGAGCATCAAGGATGAAACCATGATCAAAATGGTGCATACCCCACGAGAGTAGCTGTGACGGAGTGCGCGTCATGTTGGAGGGCACTACCTAATCGGCGCTCCGCTGGGAGAGAAATCCTGCGAGGGTGACTGTGACGGGGCGCGCGTCAAGTTGAAGGGCGCTTCCTAATCGGTGCACGTCTCGACAGGTAACCGGATACTGCCGCGGAGAACAGCAAAAATGCCTGCCTGGCAACGCCTGATCGTGGCCTGGATGGAGAAACACCGCGAAGGATGAAGCCATGATCAAAATGGTGTATACCCCACGAGAGTAGCTGTGACGGAGTGCGCGTCATGTAGGAGGGCACTACCTAATCGGCACCCCGCTGGGAAGAGAAATCCTGCGAGGGTGATTGTGACGGGGCGCGCGTCAAGTTGGAGGGCGCTTCCTAATCGGTGCACCGCTGGGAAGAGAAATCCTGCGAGGGTGACTGTGACGGGTTGCGCGTCAAGTTGGAGGGCAATTCCTAATCGGTACACGTCTCGACGGGTAAATGGATGCCTGCGAAGAGGACATAACCGCAGTGGAATGAATAGCGAATAGAGAGAAAAAATGTTGAGAAAAAGGGAAGGACAACGCTCGTCAAGGTTGAAAACTCGAAGAGTGCATGAGCACAGCCGCCCCCTGAAGTAGTCGCCTAGATGTGGTCCCAGGGGGAATAAGGCAACGAGTAGAGGGCTTGGTTTTTGTGGGTGCGATCCCCACTCGACGTCTGGGTTAACCCTTCCCAGATAAGGCTGGTAGAGCGTTCCTCACCTCTATAAAAAAAAAGAGAGAGAGAGAGAGAGAGGAACGAATTCGTTTTGGGGGAAGTCACTTCAAAATGCAATGAGGACAATTTGACTGGGAAGAATGGAATGATATAGTCGAGTCGGTAGAGGGAGATAGCGGTTCAGTCATTTTGGCGGAGAAACTGCGTGAAGAGCCAAAAGTCATTTACCGACTGACAATGGATATTGACGAATTTACGTTGGATTTACAACCAGTTGGGCAGCGAGTAAAATGAGGATGTTTTGTTTTTTTGGTATGAAATTCGTTCAAATTTTCTGGAAAAATCAGAATTTATCTTCAAATTTCCCGGTTTCATGTATCCTTTCCATGCTGAAAAGGTTGGAAAATCATCATTTTACAATGTGCTATGTGTATTACGAGGGATGGCTTGTTATAAGTATTGTAACTTTAATTTAATTTAGTTTTCAACTAAGTAAACGATGAATAGGGTATTTTGCGCTAAAAATACTGCAAATTCTTCTCGTATCGGTCCCTACATAATCAATGATATCAGCCAATTTGATATTATGCATTATCAAACATACAATTTTCGTAGATTATCTAAAACTTTGGTCAAATCGCGTGTGTTGGAACCATCGTAAATATACAAAACTCCAACTTTCTTACCATATACTGACGACATTCAATGGCTGAAATGAATCTAAATTGAAATACAATGAATAGTCACCACCGAATCTTGCTTTTCAGTGCGTAAAATAAACAAACACCTTCACTTTTGTGGTTCTGAGCTCTAATGTAGATGTCACATGAGCTGATTCAGCTTTGCTTAAATTCGTTAATAGTTAGTCGGTTAGTTAGCCGACTATCCTCAGTTGACCATGGCCGAGGACATAGTAAATTCGATGCAGCGCGGGTGCGGGCGCGGGGTCGAAAGCTCTTTTGTTTACGACTGTGGAAATCAAATGCAAACCGCCCGGACCTGACAGAGTAAACGCGATGCGAACGCGATTTCAATGCGCCGAAACTGTGTGTGGAGAGTTTTGCCGCGAGTGAACGCAAGTGGTGGTTGCCAGATGATTTTCATAAATATCTTCACAATCGAACTCATCGAATGGAAATAATGAGTTGTTAAATTATTATTTTCGTTTTGTTCGATGAATTGTATAACTTTATTCTAATTTACATAATGTATATAATGAAGACGTTACGTTAAGGGCTTTCCATTTACCATGTTCACAGATAAAAACGATCTCACAATTTAACTGTTTACAAAATGAAGACATGTTATCATATCTGGCATCCTTGTGCTGGGTTGTTTACATGTGGAATGGAGTGGAATGAAACATCAAAAAACGCGCGATCTGAAGCGATCAGTATGTCATAGCAAGCGATGAGCTCCAATTCATCGTTCCGCATCGCATCGCACCGCACCGCACCGCACCTGCTGGTTTTGCTTTTGTATTATTGGAATCGTAATCCAATTCGGATTCTGATTTTGAAGAGTATACCCGAGTAGTCGGCATTATGCTGCGTGTGCTTTCATTGGGAGGCGAAAATAATTATGGATATTCAGGTGGAATAAACTTGCTTTCAAAATTAAAATTATGAATGACAATTTACTTTAACGTATCGAATATTCATTATATGTAATGAAATAAGAGTTTTTTTTCCGATACCGCAGAAACATGAACGAAAACTGTGTCTAATGATGATTTTATATTATAATAGTAATTATTTGTGGAACAAGCAGGAAATGCATCGATAAATGGTTAAGTGAGTGTCAGAACTACATGTGTTAGGTAATCAAACAATATGAAGCAAAAATTTTCATTCACACTTTTATATTTTTACACTGCACTTGGCCCCATCTGATCTGATGGAGAATAAAGGCCCATTTATACGTTGTTAGTAGCTGACTTGACAGTGAGCAGCTACTGGACCGGTGAACTCGCTTGACAATTGGTTGACTCGCCTTGTCCGTTAACACAGTGTGAGCTGCTGTCGAGAAACTAGATACTACAGCATTGGCTTACCAGGGATGCCAGATGATTTTTCAAATGTCCACAAAATAGTCAGAAAGAGCAATCAAGTTCGAATTTGACAGATGATTGATCCGAAATCGACTTCTCTATTGGCAGTTTTCGTCTCAGGTTTCCAGTTGCATTTATCATTACACAATTTTATCGCGAAATACACGCTGACCTTGTATAAAAATACTTTGTGCTGAATTTCTTCGAACTGAAGGTACTATCCGAAAAACAGAAAGGCAAAAGGATTTGGGCCAGGAATTGAATGCAAGGAAAAGAAGCCTCCAATATTGGAGGAACTCTACGACAGCGTTGCCAATGTTCCAGTTTAAACTGGATTCTTCCAGTTTTTTTTCCTTGATCCAGTCAAACAGTTAAACCCTAAAATCTTCCAGTTTTTAAAATATTATCCAGTTTTATCCAGTGTTTTTATATGTGCACTTCATTATTATTAATTTTATGTATAAATATAAAAAAGTTATGTATAAATATAAAATAAATTCACAATGCATAAATATCATCCCTCCTATTCCTTGACCAATTTTTCTTACATTTTTCGTTCGATCGATTTGAGGTGTATTTACCTTAGATCGACCTTTCTTTTCTTCCACACTCTCAGTGTTATTTTTCTCCCGCTTGCTCTTACGAATTCAATACGGTGTGGTGCCTACCCAAGCAGCAAGGGAAACCTGAAGTTTTTCTTCTAAAACCAATATTTCCGGTGACATTTTCCGTTATCAATCGCACGTACTCTGAATCGAACTTCAATTGCGACTGTGGAGAGGTATCTCTTTCTTTACGTAATAGCGATGGATAACAACTATCACAACCGTCCTCCCTACGGGCTTCGGATCATCTGCTCTGGTTCTAAATAGTTTCAAGTTCTTTTTCGGACATGTTACTATAGAGATCCACCATTCGCAGGCAATGTTCCTTCTATTCTACATTCTTAGTGAGTGTGAAAAAGATAGCAACGAAGATTGTCAAAATAAACACTACAAAAATACCAAAATTCGAGTTAGAAGGAAAATAACAACGGATTGAGGTTAGGTTTGATGGAGTGATCTACAACCAGAAAACGTGTGAACCTCATACATCACAATTAATCAAGTTTTCAAGTCTTATCCGTATTTTTTAGAGGTTCTAGAAGGAAAGATCCTCAAATGTTGTTTCACAGTAATGTTCGAGTGGTGGGAATCGTTAATTTGATCAGCTTGAATGGTTAATTTGAATTGAGGGTTTTTTTTATAGAACTACATATAAATTCTTCACGAAGCTTCGAAGGAAATTGTACTTCTCAAGCATTGGAATAGGTAAAAAAAATCTTTTAGATAAATCAAAGTCGAACTTCTTAAAGTAAAAAGATTTTACAGAATCCAGTTTTCTTCCAGTTTTTTTTAAGAGCCAGTATTTCAGTTTTTTGAAAAATATTATTGGCAACCCTGCTCTACGATGATGATCCTCTAGAGTACAGAGCAGTGTTGGGAAAGAACGCTTGAAAAAGTGGAAACACTGTTGGATTTTATTGGTCCAAAAATACAACGCCAAGATACACTCGTGAGGAATGCTATACCTGCAAGAGTGAAATTAAAAAATGACATTGATGTGCCTCTCTTTTGGAATATCGTTCAGATTGTTGTCGATATTTTTTAGAATCTCGAAAGCATTCATAGCTAAGATAATTCTGGAAGTATATGATGCTATAAATGGCAGTCTAAAAGATTTTTTTTTAATTTTATTTATTTCGCCTTGCCAGCAGCTTCGTGTATCAATTTGTGAAATGGAAATGATAGTAGATTTTCAGGTGAAAGAAATTCGCGTCAAAAATTAAAATAATGAGTGAAAATGTACTTTTTTGAATCGAATATGTATTCTGTTTCTTAGAACAATACTTTTTTTGCAAGTTGTGAGTGAATTTTGAATGAAAATTGTGCCTGATAATGATTCTTTATTAGAGATTCTCAAGCAAACTATCTCAAAAAGGAAGCGTGCTCAGCCAGCGTGCAAAACAAAATAACAACGATTTCGTTTAGAAACTGTGATGGTTTTGTTTGTTTTTCCAATAATTTTAAAGTCTACAAATATCTTCGCATATTTATAAATATCTTAAAAATAAAGACATTTCTTCACATTTGGCATCCCTGATTCGAATGCTAAATCCAGTTTTTGACGTTTTGAGGGATGCGAGTGCGAGTAAATTCAAAAAACTTTGAAGTAGCTCGCACGCCGGATCACACATGACACTAACTGGCATGATGTGTTCACACGGTGTGAGTAGCTGCACTGCAGTAACTGACTAGTCCGACTCGTATGCTTACTCGCACCGTCTGAACCCGGCTTAATTTACCTCCCAAGCACTAATATCACCACCAGATGTCGAAACTGTACATTTGTCGTCGCAAATATAAACGAACCAAACTATATAACGCACATCAACAAACCACCGCATTCTTGAAACTGAAAACGTTTTTTTTTAATACAGAGTCAGTTTGGCACTGGCTCAGTTTTAAAAACGAATACGCTATTGGCGATCTAACGTACAAATCTACACCTAGGCGGCGCTGCGGTGAAAGTGATGAAAGTTTTAAATTTTGCCATGTGAGCTTATGGAAGGTTTGTAGTTCTTTCCCCAAATTACAATGTTATAATCATAGAAGAATATTTGATTGCGATGAGTTTGTAAGAAATTTAATTCTGCGCAATTTTATATATAACATGTTAATTATAATTAATTAATTACCTCTTTCAGTAGTGAAAACTATTAAAATGTTGACAATGGTTGAATTAAAGAAGGAAATTCGAGCATAGTCAAACACAAGTAAAAAAATGCACGATTCCTACATGTGAGAACTACCTTGGAAAGCCCGGAAGTAAAATATACGTGATTTGTTATTTGAGTTTTAGGTTACATTAGCATCATTTTCTTAGTTCAAAAACAAAATCCAGATGTCCCACCGATCGTTTACGTTTTGCGTTAGATCGCCAACGCTTTTCTTCGGCATGTTTTTTATCAATTAAAAACAGATCTTTTCGTTGTGTTCCCACTGAATATGTGTATAATGCGACAGTGTGCAGTGGATATTTGTGAAATTATGTCGAAAAAGATGAATATAAGTGATATTTTTGTTTGTCATTTTCACTCTCTCACATTCATAGAAACAAACAAATTTTCGTTATTTTCGCGATGATATGATAATGTTTTGAAGGCTCTCAGTACCGATGTATGCGATTTGAGAAAAATGATTTACAATTTAGCAACATTTCATTGAAAATTCTGCTATTTTCGAGGACTAAGAATACGACTGTTGTCTGGAGATTTTTGCTCCTCAAATGATGTAAATAAGTCATAATACAATAATCATATATTAAAAAACAATCAGTTACAAGATTTTATGAGCATGTTAGATCATGACATCATCAAATTGTGAATTATTGAAATATTTTTTCGTTTCTTCCATATACATTCCATATTGAATGCAAATAATGACGACACAATATTTTGTTTACCAATCCAAATATACCCTGCATACTGCTCCACCTCATATGTATGTCATTGAAGCTGTACCGAGATGGAAAATTAAAGGTGAGAATTTTTTTAAATCTGTAACGTCACAGATTTTGTTTATGTATGTTACTTTTCTTATAATAGTCCACTACATAGGAAAAGTTTTGTTATTAAAAGTAAAAATAAGCAAATGAAATGAACGAACTAGTTTTTTGACGTAGAACTACGTCTTTCATTAAGGGTGTCAAATCAGAAAACAGGTCACGTTTTTATGAAATAAAGTTAACGTTAATAACTAATAACTAAAGGAATCAGAAATTCCATAAGATTTGTTTAATGTGCCAAACATTAGAATCCCTTGGTTTGTAAATGGTTAAAATTCATGAAAACTTTAAGCGTTTCCATTTTACCATACATTTGTTCTATCCATTTGTGTGATTTCCCGAACAGAGGTGTCAATAACGAGCAACTTATCGACGACCAACGGAGGGGAAATCGTAGGATTCAAAGTCTCCGTGAGCAAAGGAAAAGTAGAAGAATTAAGCGGAATACTTGCCTAGAGTATAAACAGTGGATCTCGCCGAGACAAACTTTCATTCGGCATCGGACTGTTGAGCAATCCAGTTCACTTTGCTTTCGCTGCGCTTCGATCTAAGATTGGACCCCACCAGTGGTAATCCAACTTGGATATCGTCGTTTGGTTTTTCTGTTTTTCGCGTTATTCGTATCGTGTATTTTTTTCCGCATAATAAATTGGACGCTTCGCGTAGTGTGTGATGAGTAAGAAGAAGAGGAATGCAGGCTCGAGCCCTGCAAAAAACGAACGCATTGCCAAGGGCAATAAAATTCCGAGGCAAGCGTCATCTAATGATGCACGCAATGTTGGTGCAGTGAAAAGCGCTCGCACTGAACCGAGCCCTCGCGAGTGGGACACCGCATCGAATAACAGCGGAGTAGGCGATTTCGGCGCGTCGGTCGAAAATGTAAACGCCGTTACCCAAGCAGCAACCAAAATCAAGCTCCCCCCGCTGGTGGTGAAGGCGGTCGCTCTTGACAAACTCATCAGCGAATTCGCGTTGATGAGTGTTACAACAGAATACAAGCTGTGTGGCATAATTCAGTCTTTTTTCCAAGCAGTTAACATAGTTTGTTTTCCGTCATCATAAGGACTTCATTGGTGCCTTTGAGAATGCATCAATGCATAAAACTGACGTTATGGCGAAGCAAGCGTTAAGGTTGTGCGCCAAAAAGTTATTTGGGGAATACCAAGCATCTTGAATGTCTTACTGGAATGTTGTAAGTTATTTGGGTTCGCGTGCCAGTCGCAAAACAGCCTTCAACTAGGATTGCATTTGCGCTAATATTGACCATAATGAAGCATTGCCACTGCTACTACTCGAAAAAGTTGTTATTAACAAAAAGAGTTCATTTCACTTGTTTAGTCACCAAGGAAGTGAATGACGTTCTATAATTTTGCATGTGATTAGGTTTCGCTTGCCAGTAGCAAAACTTCCTCCACTAAGGGTGACAGCTGCGCTTCTCTCGAGCATGAGAAAGTAATGCAACTTTTTTCGATGCCAGTAATATTAACAGAAGCGTTTCTTTTGAGAATAGCGTAAAATGATGAGAAGTATTTATATTCCTAGTAGTTTCAAGCCACCAATGAATGGCTCTGTATGCATGCTATGGCCAACGCTTGTTTGGCGCTTGGTTTACGTTGTACGAACGATGCCTAGAAGTGCGATTCCTTTGAGGCAATACTAAATAACATGTAGCATGATATTTGATACTTGCAAGTGTTGTCATTGTTGTTGTTTCCATGCGGTGCCAAAGATATATTGATGTAATTATGAGATGTGGAATAATGGTGCTCGAGTCTATTTCAATTGCGAAAAAGGCCACCGGAATAGCGTTCGAGGTATGAAATATATTGCGACATACGATCAGCTAGTATATTGTTTTGCGAGGGCATGAATGAATCATCAATCAATTATCGTCATCATTTAATTAATCAAAATTCATTTCAGAGATTATTCTACTAAGCAGTTGTTTCTAAAATTTCACAACATTATATAATAATATCCGAAGGTATGAACAAGCGACTTATATAAAATAACAGTGTAGTTCTACGTCAACAATGCGGGCGTATGTTGGACATAACCTCCTATAATTTTTTTTCCTAAATCAATGCTAGCGTTCAAAATCATAAGGGCCCGACATTTTAACAGAAACTGAAATTTCAGTATTTTTGAAGTGTTCTAAGCTTAATTTTAATTCAATTTTACTTCTCGCCACGTCGACCAAAAACATAAACGAACAAAGTCAGAGTCACACAATCTCTTGTTCCTTTGACGGATATACATTTGACAGTGCATGGGAAAAAAATGCAAGTTTTTTTTCATGTAAAATGAACTTGAGAAATAAATATAATTGACTTAATTAGATTTAATTAGATTGAGACGAAAAGTTTTCCGATTGCGTCTTAGTTTTAGACGACTAATGTTTTCAGCACCCTAATTGTGAAAAAAAGTAATTACAATTGCTGACAAAAGTGCTGAAGTTGCTCTAGAATCCAAACATAGAAGACATTAGAATACTATTTCTGAAATCAAAGAAAAAAATTGACATTTTAATTCGTGATATGTTCTGTTTTTTTCATAAAAATATGATTTGGAAATCTGTAATTAGCTTCTGTATATCTTCTTTCAACGTTATTCGTTTACAAATTCAATTTTGTGCCATTTGAGTAACTGACTGGTATGCCTGGGTTGTGTACTTCCTATTATCGTGGCTACTAACATAATCAAAGCTCAACGCAACCAAAACCCGTGTATCTTCCCACCTTCTATTCTTCATCTCGCAGCTGTACTACCGTTGTTCATCGTTTTTTGCGTTATTTTTATAATACAGGTGCGATAATTTCACTGTTTTCAATTTGAAAATGATTAAGTAAACTGCTATTCCATCATTTAGAAACATATTTTTGAGAATTTATATGGATTCAATCGATGGTTTATTACAATTTTTTGCTTTTTTTCTTTACCTACCACTACTTGAACAAAACAGGGAGGAGACTACCTTCTATTCTACGTACTTTGCACTTGTGGAACTGCTAAACTCAGTTAAAATATCCTACTTTTGTTTATTTCATATTTTGATCAGTTGTTTGCCTGTGAAACTTTGATATATACGATCGAACTATTTTCCCGACGCAAATGAGAAAACTTGTACACCAACTTCAAGCGTTAACCAGGAAAGCGTTCAGTAAGAAATACCTTCTACTCACAAACGTGGGAATCTCCGTCAGTTTATCAGGAGTTGGTGATATAATGGAGCAGCATTACGAAATCTATACCAACAATTTGAATTGCTGGGACCGACAGCGAACTCGGCACATGTCTATCTCGGGAATGACGGTCGGAATCTTTTGCCATAATTGGTATAATTTAATGGATCGTGCTTTCCCTGGCCGAACGTTGCAAATCGTGTTGAAAAAGGTTCTAATTGATCAAACGATTGCTTCTCCCGTAGTTATTTTCATATTTTTTGCAACATTAGCGATATTACGAAAAGCTACATGGAAAGAAACTGTTTTGGAAATGGAGGAAAAGTTCATTAGGCTTTATACTGCGGAATGGATAGTCTGGCCTCCCGCGCAAATAGTAAATTTTTATTTGTTGCCTAATAAATATCGCGTATTGTATGACAATACTATCTCGCTCGGATACGATGTTTATACCAGCTATGTGATAAACGAGAAAACTAACGATGGAATAAATATCAGCTGACGCAATTTTGTCGGAGCATTAATTTAGAGAACAAAATTATGCCAGAATCGTGAAAAAAATCAATGTATTCAGAGCAGTTGGAATCAGGCACAGATTAGACCAAAGAATAAAAATGTAAAAACCAATAGAAATATAGAATCTAGTACAAATTGATACACAGTTTATTCGTATGTTGTCGTTTTCACTACTAGAATATTGCCTGCTGAATATTATACACATCTAGGTTTGTTTAGGTCAATTTGATTAGACGTCAAACTGTTTTCGAAGGAACTACAACTGCTAAAATACATTGAAATTAATTAGGATTTCAAATTGTTGTACAAAATGTGATTAAAGTTAGCAAATATCATATAATCAAATGTGTGTTTTAATTACTTTTCAAATAGCGAATAGTTACTGTCCACTGAAGCAAAAAACTTCAAGTAAGGATGCATCTTTTTAGAACACAACTTGAAAGGCTTAGCTAAAAAAAGGAAGTGGGTTATATCTGTGGTATAACCACAAGGTTGACGTAGGACTTGAGAAGATTCGGAAAGTGTTAGCGCAGAGTAAAAACACGTTTACCTCGTTTGACGTTTTTTTTTTCCCTTGTTGGGTGTGAACCACTGCGTCCATTAGTTTGAACTATTGTGGTATGCCCCATTTTTTGTACTACGCTTCAAGCTTATCTACTGCTTATTGATGAAGAAGTAGACTGAAAGCTATAGCGAGATAGGTGCCAATCAGGAATAATCTGTTTGATAAAATTTATAGTCCTGATCGGCGACACAGACCAAACTTCCTTGGGCTCCAGAATAGCCTTATCAAGGTGTTGAAGTCTGCGTCTTGTTAGTGCTCCGCATTTGCAGAGCAAATGTTCCGAGGTTTCGCTTCCGGCATTACAAAAGCGACAAATATCATCTTGCACTAAACCTATGTTTTTGAGATGGTATTTACTCGGACAGTGTCCTGTTATAAGACCAGTGAATGTGCTGAAGTCTTTCTTATTAAGACTCAGCAATTGTTGAGTAATTTTAATACTCGGCGTGATAAATTTTTTTGACTGGTTGAGTTGTACAGCCATCCAGTTGGCCATTACCTCCCGGTCTTCCCATTTCTTCAGCTCACTCTTCAACACACATTCAGAAATTCCACAGAATGGTTCTGGACCAGTGAAGGGTGAGCTTGAGCCGCGTCTTGCGAGTTCATCTGCTTGTTCATTTCCCTCTATACCGCAAGTTGTCGTAAAAGGCAAATGCATTCCCAGACAATTTTTGAATAGCACTTGAAAGCATTGAGGGCTTTAAGTGCTGCTTGACTGTCTTTTTTTTTTTTTTTTTTTTTTTTTTAAGAGGTGAGGAACGCTCTACCAGCCTTACCTGGGAAGGGTTAACCCAGACGTCGAGTGGGGATCGCACCCACAAAAACCAAGCCCTCTACTCGTTGCCTTATTCCCCCTGGGACCACATCTAGGCGACTACTTCAGGGGGCGGCTGTGCTCATGCACTTCTCGAGTTTTCAACGCTAACTAGCGTTGTCCTTCCCTTTTTCTCAATATTTTGTTCTTTCCATTCGTTATTAATTCCACTGCGCTGATGTCCTCTTCGCAGGCATTTTGAATTTACCCGTCGAGACGTGAACCGATTAGGAATTGCCCTCCTACTTGACGCGCAACCCGTCACAGCCACCCTCGCGGGGTTTCTCACCTGTCGAGACGTGAACCGATTAGGAAGCGCCCTCCAACTTGACGCGCGCCCCGTCACAGTCACCCTCGCAGGATTTCTCTTCCCAACGGAGCGCCGATTAGGCAGTGCCCTCCAACCTGACGCGCACTCCGTCACAGCTACTCTCGTGAGGTATTCACCATTTTGATCGTGGCTTCATCCTTGATGCTCGTTCCTTCGAAATGTTCGCGGTGTTCCTCCATCCAGGCCACGATCAGGCGTTGTCAGGTAGGCCTTTTGCTGTTCTCCGCGGCAGTATCCGTTTACCTGTCGAGACGTGCACCGATTAGGAAGCGCCCTCCAACTTGACGCGCGCCCCGTCACAGTCACCCTCGCAGGATTTCTCTTCCCAGCGGAGAGCCGATTAGGTGGTGCCCTCCAACACAACGCGCACCCCGTCACAGCTACTCTCGTGAGGTACCATCTCTTGCAACAGCCGTCGCCGTTGTTCACCTTTCACCGTCGGACGTTGTCAGCACTTTGGTCAGCCCTCCACCTTCGCTGCAGCTCCGACATGATTTGTGTGATTGCACTGCTCACGGCATTCCAGATCATCTCGTCGCGACACATCTCCTCCACAATATTCTCGACATGAAGTGCAGGCAGCCCCTCGCGCCTTTCGGTGAACCTGGGACAGACAAAAACGACGTGCTCCGGTGTTTCCTCCATATCTCCACACTCCGGACAGAGGGGTGAAACTGCGTGCCCGAACCGGTGTAGATATTGCCTGAAACAGCCATGCCCAGACAGAAACTGCGTCAAGTAAAAGTTAACTTCACCGTGTTTCCTGTTCAACCAGGTCGAAAGTACCGGTATCAGCCTGTACGTCCATCTACCATTTTCTGCCGTATCCCATTCATACTGCCATTTGTCCAACGACTCCGCTCTCATCAATTTCCGGATACCTCTGCTTTCCCGTCGCTTGTAGCACTCGCTATCTTCCGCCAGAGTGATGCAGATGGGAATCATTCCGGCGATTACACACACAGCTTCTGTCGAAATGGTCCTATAAGCACTTACGACTCGCATGGCCATGAGTCGGAATGTGCTGTTCAGCTTCCTCCGATTTCGGTGGGTTTCCAGAGCCGCCAACCAGGCAGGGCCACCATACCTCAGTATCGACGAAGATACACTTGCCAAGAGACGCCTCTTGCTGCTGCTTGGGCCAAAGCTATTTGGCATGATCCTCGCCACCACGTTGATGGCCTTTGACGCCTTCCCACATGCATAGTCGACGTGCTGGTTGAAGTTCAGCCGGTCGTCGATCATGACTCCGAGGTACTTCACCGCCCGCTTCGAAACGATGGTATGTCCTCCGACCGATACCTCTGCCCGCAGCACTGCCTTACAATTGCTCACTAACAGCACCTCGGTTTTGTGATGTGCCATCTGGAGCTTTACGCTGTCCATCCAACTACCGATCATGTCTACAGCCTCAGTCGCCAACATTTCCACCTCCTGAAGCGTCTCGCCGATTACCGTTGTTACGATGTCGTCCGCGAAGCCCACGATCTCCACACCTCTGGGTAGCTTCAGCCTTAGAACACCGTCGTACATCGTGTTCCAAAGCGTAGGACCTAGGATGGAGCCTTGTGGAACTCCCGCCGAGATATTCTTCACTATCTGTCCCCTGTCTGTGTTGTATACCAGGATCCGATTCTGGAAATAACTCCTCAGTATCCTGTACAGGTAGCTAGGGACCTTCAATCTGTGTAGCGCCTCGGCGATGGCCTCCCAGCTGGCACTATTGAAGGCGTTCTTCACGTCAATCAAAATCACCGCGCAGTAACGGTCGCCTCTTCGTTTTTGTTTAAGCGAGACCTGAGCTTTTTCGATAACTGTCCGAATAGCGTCCACTGTCGACTTTCCTTTCCGGAACCCGAACTGCATTTTCGACAATCCGTGGTCATCCTCCGTGCATTTCACCAGTCTGTTGAGAATAACCCTTTCCAAGAGCTTTCCCAAAGTATCCAACAAACAAATAGGCCTATACGACGCTGGATCTCCAGGTGGCTTTCCTGGTTTCGGGAGCAGCACCAACTTTTGTATCTTCCATTCCGCAGGGAAGAGACCGTCATCCAGGCATTTCTGCAGCACCACCCTGAACATGTCGGGGAAAGCAAGGATCGCCGATTTCAGGGCCACATTGGGGATTCCGTCGGGGCCGGGTGCTTTTTTCAACTTTAGACCTTTTGCCACCGCGATGAGTTCTTCGTTGGTGACTTGTGCGTTCTCTGCTTCGTCCTCACCGTACAGTGTGGGTGGCCACGTCGGTGGGTCGTGCTGCGGAAAGAGTCCATTCACAATGACCTCGAGTTTTTCCGGACATAATTCCATGGGAGTCGTTGAACTACGGAATTTCGCCATCACGATTCGATATGCTTCACCCCAAGGATTTGCGTCGACGTCTCGACACAGCTCCCTATAGCAGTTCGATTTGCTCCTACGTATCTCTCGTTTCAAGGCGGCTCTGGTCGCTCGGAAAGACGCGCGGTGCTCCTCTCTCTCTACATCGGTTCGTGCCCTCTGGACTCTTCTTCTGGCTCGTAGACAGTTAGCGCGGAGGATGCTGAGTGTCTCGTTCCACCAGTAGGCTGGACGTCGTTCATTCGTCGGGTTCAGTCTTCTCGGCATCGCTGTATCGCATGCCCTCACCAATGTTCCTGTCAGCCCGTCGGCGCTCAGATTAAGAGTTCTGCTGTCTATGCGTAGTGCTTCGACGAAAAGCTCCTTGTCAAAAACCTTTGTCCTCCACTTCCGCTCAAAGGTTTTTGTATTCCGTACCGCTGCGGGATTCCGTTGGCCGACACTATACAGGATTGCCTGGTGATCGCTGTGTGTGTATCCCTCCGACACTCTCCACTTCGTATTAGCCGCCAGTGATGGACTGCAGAAAGTTACATCGATGATGGATTCGCGGCCGTCCCTTCGAAAGGTGCTGCTAGTGCCTTCGTTCAGAAGTGTGACGTCTAGTTTTGCGAAGGCTTCTAGTAGGCTGTACCCCCTGGCGTTGGTGCATCTGCTTCCCCACTCCTCAGCCCAGGCGTTGAAGTCTCCTCCGATGATGACTGGTTTGCGGCCGCTGACCTTATCCGTGAGTACGTCCAACATCTCGTGAAACTGCTCCGCTGACCATCTTGGGGGTGCATAGCAACTACACATGAAGATTCCGTTGATTTTGACGATCACGAAACCTTCCTGTGAGCTTTCCACCACTTCTTGGATGGGGTACCTTCCCATCACTAGTATTGCAGCCATCCCTGCTTTATCCACCACCCATTTTCCGTTATCGCGAGGAACTCGGTACGGTTCTGCGATCATTGCAACGTCGCATTTAGTTTCAGTTGTTGACTGCCACAACAATTGCTGTGCTATGTCGCAATGATTGAGGTTGAGCTGGGTAACCTCCATTACTGCGAACCCGCAATCGCCTTTTTGTACGCCGGACATTTGAAGCTACCTGTGACGTGGTCGTTTCCGTCCTCCTCCTTGCACAACATGCACCTCGGTTGCTTGGTGCAGTCTCTAGCAACGTGACCTTCCGTCCCGCACTTCCTGCACAATTTCGATCTGTCAGGACCACCGCAGTTTTTCGCCTGGTGACCGAAGCCCATGCATTGAAAGCATCTCTCCATTTGCTTGGCCATACGAGGGGGAGCTTTCATCGGGCACACGGACCACCCCACTTTTATTTTACCCTTCTCCACCAGTTTATTCGCAGCTTGTTTCGAGAGCCGTATCGAGGCCGTTTGTGTCCCACCGTATGCCTTTCTCAGCCGGATTGTCATTGGCACATCGCCAAGGTCACATTGTGACTGTAACGCAGTTCTCAATTCCTCAACAGTCGTGATCTCGTCCAGATACCGGCACTCGATGGTTGATTCCTGAGAGAGAGCTCTCACCTTCGCCTCCTCCCCTAGTGACTTCTCAATGAGTTGTTTGAAAGCGGAGCTCTTAACCGCTGGATCTTTTTTAAGCTCGAAGAGCATCTCGCCTTTCTGCGTGCGCCTAGTTTTCACGACGTTCTCGCCCAGTGTCTGCAACTCCGGATCGTCTCTCACTTTCCGAAGGATAGCTGCATACGATACTCCTGCTGACACTTCAACGATCAAAGCATCGCCCTTGATTCGCTCCACTCGAGGTCCGAGTTTCTTCTTTTCCTGCTCAACTTTTTTCTTCTTCTCCTTCTGTTTTTTGCGTTTTTCTGCCTGGTTATCGACAGTACGCCATTCACTGCTTTCACCTCCTTTCGCGTTACTCAGATCGTTCTTGGCCTTTTTCAGCTCTTCTTCTTCTCCTGGGGTGTCCCTCCTTCGCTTGTCCGATCGTGTGTTCAGAGGACCCTTCGGCGTCTCAAGTATCTCGACGGGTTTCTCATTCGCCTCGAGCAGAGCCTTTTCAGCACCCTCTGCTCTCATCTGCAGCTCCTTATGCTCGCGTTCAGCAACCATGACGACCGATCTGATGCTCGTCACCAGATGTTTTATTTTTAAGTGGACATTGTTTTTGTCCTTTACGAACTCGTAAAGTTCGTTGACCTTTTTCCTAACGTCCGTGATGCTGAGCCTCACAAGTTGCCCTTCTTGGGATGCGCTTGAGGTCAGCGTAAACAACTGGCTCTGTACGGAGCCAAGATCTCCTTGGAGCTGCTTGACTGTCTGAGAAGATACAAATGTTAGCATGTCTATAATTTCTTTTAAGGCAGACATTTATACATTCTATTATTGCAGCTACTTCTGCCTGGAAAACTGTTGGCCAGTTCCCCATAGCTACAGAAATTTTTATTCTGGGACCATACACTCCAGCACCTGTTCTGTTACCCATTTTCGACCCATCGGTATAGAACAGGATTGAACCATTACGAACATCGGGACCACCCTCATCCCATACTGAACGAGAAAGTTCGATCACTGTGTATGGAATGTCATAATTGGTCCTTGGCTCCATCCAATCGCTGTTCATCTCTGAGGTTTTTTTTTTTTTTTTTGTCTTTATTATAGTGACTTTCAACTCATTTGGCTGGTTCGTCACTTTTACTTCCATTTTTGGAAGAATGTCGGGAGTGACAATTGAACTCGTGACCTTTAGCGTGAGAGGCATGATGTTACCACTACGCCAGATCGGCTCCACTCTCTGAGGTTGGTCCAACGGGTAAGAGATTCAGGATGCTCAAATGACCAGTTTTGTCCCCGTCTAATATTTTGACGTAGGACTACGTCTTTCATTTCAATACCGGGGTGTAAAACCAAAGTTTCGAGAACGAAAGCGTTACGCTGGAGACCGAGATTTTGAGCGTTAATAGCTCTTAAACAACTGAATGAAATGGTATGATAAACACTTCATTTGAAAGATAAAATGCCTACGCGTCATATACTTGTTACTTTTTCATCCAAAAACTTGTTTCAATAGTGTTAAAATTGCTTTCAAAACAGGCTATTGAAATCAAAAATCGGTATATAAGCGAGCGCCGCTCGTAAACCCACTCAGTTATGATTGAACAGCGATTGGAGCATGTTGTCGCTGTTGTTGTGAAGCTAATTTCGTTTATCATGAATGCGCTGATGAACGGTGTCACCAAGAGCCTGTTTGTGCACCTAAGGCCAAAAGGGAATCCATCAGGAGGAGAGTGATGCCACGGTTCCGCTTGAAACATCGGAGCAGCCGCCACACACACACACACATACACGCGCGGAATTCTCGTTGCTATCATCGTTGCTGAAAAATAATCTGCCAGTTCCCCTGGGAATTGAAAAATACATTCATGCGAAAGAGTTTATTTTAATGTTTTCTATCCATATAACACTGCAATCAAATACATTTGGTTTTGTTATTTTTCAATCAATCGCAATTAACAGGAAAGCTTCTGAATATTTTTTTCCCCATCAGTGGAAATTTTCGTATCCAATATTGGATGCATAACATGAAAAACGGAAAATGTTTCACATCGCGAAAATCAAGTCATTTTCGAGCGATTATTTGCTTTCTACTCATATAATGCTTCGACCAAATACATTTCGTTTTGGATTTTTTCAATCAAGTGCGATCAACGTAAGACCACGTCTTTCGGCAATAAATTAGAGGTGCAATGAATCTTTAGGAATTCCCGCTCTACGCGCACTGGCAAACAATGTTTACTCAACAATTTCTCAAACTAGAAATGGGTGTTGTGAGAGAGGATTAGCGAACGCGAAAACGACAAACGGGAGAAAGATACGTTTGGAGGTTGAAGGAAATTGGCAGAAAACTTCTTCATTCTTCATTCAAATAATGTGATTCATAGCACATCGTTTTGCCAGAAAGAGATTATTAATGCTCAAAGGAGGAATCGAGTCCTCCGAGGAAATTACCCAGCGCAAATTAGAGTCGACTATCGATTGCGGCATTCGTACACAAATAAATTTATAATGCAGTTTCACCAAAGTGATTTCTTCGGATATATTCACTACATCATGTCATGTATTTCATATTCTTCATAAGGAAATCCATATCCATGGCACCTATCGGTAACGAATTATTATCGAAACCACGATTTTCGCTAAATGCTCCTTTCAGTTCGGCCTGTAAAAAACTTTTCTGTACTCTAATCCATCAAATTTGGAGCCCTGAAAAGGGCCGTTGATTATATGCTAAGCTAATATAGCACGCTCTCCTCGGATACGATGGGCCAGCTGGATGTCCTTGGGCATGATGTGACGCGTTTTGCATGGATAGCACACAAATTGGTATCTTCGAATAAGCCTCCTGCAGCGTCATAACCGCGGAACTTTGGAAGCGCAAGTCGGTTTTGAAGTCCTGAGCAATTCCACGATCCAAAAGTTGCAAAGGTAGCTTGCGGATCAGCAATTCGGTCGACTTCTGATAGCGATGAATTTTACGCAAAGTTCCCGGTCGATAGCGATGTGGCTTCTCCACCTATCCTGCTACTGGTGCGCTTATCCGAGCTGACTTCGTGTGCCTTACCACCGAATGACTAACGAGCTGTCTGCGAAAGACTAACGAGCTCGAGTCCTCACGGTGCGAGAGTAGAGTAAGAAATGAACGAAAGCAAAGGAAGCGTCATTTTATAAACCATAAAAGTATAGAATCTAAATCCCACCCTTATTATATTCGTGAGTATAGCTTATACAATGAAGAGGGTGGGGTTTACATTCGATTCTTTTATGTTTTATAAAATGACACTTCCCTTGCTTTCGTTCATTTCTTACTCTACTCTCGCACCGTGAGGACTCGTTTCATCGGGACTACGCAGACAGCTCGTTAGTCTTTCGGTGGTAAGGCACCACGAAAGCAGCTCGGATAAGCGCATCAGCCGCAGGAAGCGTGAAGAAGCCACATCGCTATCGACCGGGAACTGCGCATGAAATTCGTCGCTATCAGAAGTCGACCGAATTGCTGATCCGCAAGCTACCTTTGCAGCATTTGGTTCGTGGAATTGCTCAGGACTTCAAAACCGACTTGCGCTTCCAAAGTTCCGCGGTTATGACGCTGCAGGAGGCTTATTAGAAGATACCAATTTGTGTGCTATCCATGCAAAACGCGTCACATCATGCCCAAGGACATCCAGCTGGCCCATCGTATCCGAGGAGAGCGTGCTATATTAGCTTAGCATATAATCAACAGCCCTTTTCAAGGCTCCAAATTTGATGGATTAGAGTTCAGAAAAGTTTTTTACAGGCCGAACTGAAAGGAGCATTTAGCGAAAATCGTGGTGTCGATGATAATTCGATACCGATAGGTGCCATGGATATGGATTTCATAATGAAAAACATGAAATATATGACATGATGTAGTGAATATATCCCCATATCGAAGAAATCACTTTGATGAAACTGTTTACCGTTTGTCGTTTTTAATTGTTGGGAAAGGGCATTATTTCTGCTGACTAAATTCCAAGAAAAAATCCATTCCTTCTTTAAGCGTGATTCATTCTGCTTCGGATCAACAGAACAGTATGATAATCATTTCATACAAAAGATAAAATGTCCAAGAGTTATATGATTGCTATTTATTGAGTCGAAAAATTGTTTCAATAGCTTAATGATAGCTTCGAAAACAGGTTATTGAAATCATTCGTATCCGTATGTAGCGCGCCCACTTGGAAACCCATTAATCTTATTGGAATGTGAGATGGGGAAGCTCATACTTACGTCTATGCATTATGCTGTACACTACAGACTTTTTTTCTCCGTACTGATTAAGAAGCCGACCGAACTATCGGTCGACAAGTCAGTCTGCAGTCGGCGGGGGCTCTTAATTTCGTTTTTGCAGGCCGAACCGAAAAAATTTCAGTCGAGTTAACTCTTTTATACAGTAATGCTTTTGAATCCGGACACTTTGCATTACATTCAATATCATACCACAGCCATAACATTTTTTTTCATATTGAATTTATGCGATAATAGTTGCTAATATAGTTACTGATAGTTTCTTGATAGTTACTTATCAATCGCATTAATTCAACATGCAGAAAATGTTGTGGCTGCGGTATGGTATTAAATGTAACGCAAAGTGTCCGGATTCAAATACATTACTGTATACTTACTTCGATGTTATTCGTTTCTCTCTCAGGGTAAGCAACGAATATAATAAGGGTGGGGTTTAGATTTTATACTTTTATGGTTTATAAAATGACGCTTCCTTTGCTTTCGTTCATCATGGTGCTACTGACACTCGACCGCAACGGTTACGTTTTTAGCGCCATTCTAAAAGAGAAGCATAGAAATAAAAGTTTTCTCCTACAACCGGATGCATAGCTTTTTTCAAAGCTGTCTTCGGTACTAAATAAAGCGTTCTTTTTCAGCAACAGTTGTCCGGACATCAGGAAAGGAGGAAGCAGCCGAGAAGCCCCCAACAGCCATTCAGGAAGTTGGTCCGGTCGGATTGGCCACTTTGACCGGCAGTTTTCACTGCCCCTTGCGTGTCCCGCTGTTTGCGCCCGTTTCATCAGCGGCGTTTTCCCTGCCAGTGACGCGCGATTTTGGCGCAATCTTCTTCTCATCAGTCATCAGCAGCTCAGGAGGTGTAAGGTGTGAAAGGAGGTTATTTTCGCTTCGTCGTTTCGAGCCGCTGCGGCTGTTGCCCTGCCGTCGGCGGTGTCCGGTCCCTTCCCCGCTACCCCACTACCATTAGGTGGTGATCTTCGAGGAGGTCCTTCAACACGATCGGTGAGTGACCAAACTTTTCATTTTACCAGGAGTTAGTGAAAGATAGGACGCCCAAAGGGTATAGGTTAGGAAATTTTTACTACATATCCCAAATTAATTTTATATAACAGATATTTAAAAGTGACTTTTCCAAGTGTTTTTAAAACAGTGCTTTTCTGCCTCAAGTGTTTTTCAGCCAAGTGATTGCGGTGTTCGTCCTTGTAACTGCGTTGGCATTGTCCCCCGCCGTTACCGTCCTCCGCCGTTTTCGTCCCCGCTGTTATTGTCCCCCGACGCACAACGTACATAGAATAAGAAAATTTAAAAACTTTTTACCTGGCTGTACCTAGGTATAGCCAGCCTTGAACATGGCTTCCAGCAGCTCCGGCGCCGGAAGGCCAACAAATATATACAATGGTGTTCCCACCACCCACACTTCCCCCAAATGGGCTGATCCCTTTGGCGGAAATTTGCAAATTTTATTGTTAAGAGCAACTGATGGTAATATTCTTCCACCCAACCCCTTCGTTGTATCGAAATCGATCCAAGGTGTGATCGGAGATAAATTTAAAGATGCAAAACCTCAACGCGATGATAAAGGTCGCCTTCAATATGTTCTACAAATACGCAACGTCAAACAGGTTGAACCTTTACTGGGTATGAAGTCGCTAACTGACTCGACCCCAATTGAAATAATTTTTCATCCCACTCTTAATCAACGCAAGTGTGTTGTATCTTGCTGGGATGTTGTTTCCATGCCAGAGGATGTACTTCTTACTGAACTCTCTGAGCAAAAAGTTATCGGTGTCAAAAGAATATTTAGATGCGATACAATTAAAAAGGAAAAGGTAGCAACTTCTACCCTAATCCTAACCATCAACGGAACAGTCATTCCCGAAGCGATTAACTTCGGTTTCATTCGCGCACCAACCAGAAACTACTATCCAAGCCCGATGCAATGCTTCGGATGCTATAATTATGGACACACTTTCAAGAAGTGTATGAAGAAAATACAGTTATGCCGTAACTGTGGTGTAGCACACCCAGAACTAAACCAAACCGATAAAGAAAAGGCAAAGAAGTTTCAATGCAATGCACCTGCCTCATGCGTGAACTGCAAGGAAAATCACTCCTCCACTAGCAGGAAGTGCCCAGCTTGGATCGCCGAGGACAAAATAACACGAGTTAGGATTGATAAAGGAATCTCCTACAAGGAAGCTAAATCCATTTGTGAAAACAATAATGGTTCTTCCTTCGCTAGTAAATTGAAAGAGCGGCTCGACAATATCCAAAACACAGGATGCCAACAATGCAAGTGCAACTGTACACAAACAAAGTCAGCTCCTATTAAATCGAATAAGACTGTTTCTATTCAGGCCAATAAAAAATCTGAACAGGGATCCAGCATCATTCCAATTGACTCTGAGGAAGATTCTGAATCTCCAATGGAAATCGAATCAACTTACTCAAATAAAAGAAAAATCATCTCGAAAACAACAACTTCAGATGAATTCAAATCATCGGAAGATGAACAACCAATTGAGAAGGAATCTTCTAGGAAGAAACCTAAAAGTAAGAAATCGACCCCAACCCTACAGAAGACCCAATCCCACCAGAACTACCTATCACAACCCAGCACTTCAACCCAACCAATTGGATCCAATCCACCTACTACCCAACACAAACCCAATCCTACTACAAACAAACCAATTGTTAATGTTTCCAAAAATGATCCGAGACTAAAACTCAAACATTCCAAGGGCGAAAAACCCAACCACAACTAATTTCAACTGATTTCTACTCCACCAATCTCCAATTTACCCCCCACACCTCAGCCCACTTCCCTCCTTCCAATCTTAACATTCAATCCCCCACCTAATCATACACCATCGTCTCGAGACCCTATCCCTAATCGCAAACTTTCCATTCAATGGAACTTGCGTGGGCTTTACAGTTCAATGAACGAAATAAAATTAATGTTAGCGGAAGAGAAACATCTCCCACTAACCCTAGCTTTCCAAGAAACTAAAGTACCGACTGGTACAGACATGAATAGTGCCCTAGGAGGCAAATTCAAATGGTATTTTTGTGACGGACTATCTTCACAACAAGGAGGAACATGCCTCGCTGTCCTAAGTCACCTTTCTCATACTGTGATCCCCATAACATCACCACTACAAATATGTGCAGTCCAACTCAAGGGACCTTTCCAGGTAACCCTTGCTTCAATATACATATCCCTTCAGCACAATATCAATGATTTTGAAGTTGATTTGGTAAATGCTTTCAAACAATTACCACACCCATTTATTATCTTGGGTGACTTCAACGCACACCATACTTCCTGGGGAGGAAAAAAATGTTACGCAAGAGGTCATACGATTCTTAGAATCATCCAAAAACTGAACCTCATTATCATCAACGATCATCAACATACCAGACTCGATCCACGTTTTGGATCAACGTCTGCCCTCGATCTCACGATCGCATCTTGGGAACTGGCACCCAGACTAAATTGGTTTGTTGACAATGACCTCAGAGGAAGTGATCACTTCCCAATTCACATCAGAACATTAACAAGGAATCCCAATATTACTCTTCGCAGAAAATGGAAATACCAATCAGCCAACTGGGAAGGCTTCGAATCTACAATTGACAGCTTACTTCAAGCACACATAAGCTACTCTGTTGATGACTTTACTCAAGCCATTCTCTCCGCTGCAGAAGTAAATATCTACAGAACAGGTGGGAACCCCGGTCGTAAGGCTGTCCCCTGGTGGAATAACGAAGTAGCACTTGCCATCAAAAAAAGGAGAAAACTGCTTCGTCTTCTCAGACGTCTTCCAGATGGAAACAACAGCAAAAGGATTGCTTTATCCAATTTTCAGGAAGCTAGAGCTAATGCCAGAAAAGCAATAGCCGAAGCAAAAACCCAAAGCTGGACTGAATTTCTTGATGGATTTAATCCTTCAACATCTTCAAAAGAACTATGGAACAAGGTCAACGCTCTCAGTGGCAAGAAAGCTTCTAACTGCTATTCCATTGAGATCAACGGTATTACTACTGAAGACCCTGGTACCATAGCCGAACATCTGGCAGATCATTTCGCCAAATCTTCATCCACTTCGAATTACACCAATGCCTTTAAGAATATCAAAGCCAAAGCAGAACTAGAAGTGTTTCCCTCTGCTACAGGTCAACAGCACGAATACAACAAACCTTTCTCCATGGACGAGCTGCTCTGGGCCCTTAAAAGGTCCAAAGGTAAGTCAGCCGGCCCGGATAATATCGAATACCCGATGATAAGACACCTGCCCCACCATGCGAAAACCCTGCTTTTGCAGATTTTCAACGAGTGCTGGACAAACAGATACTTTCCAGATTCATGGAAAGCTGGCATGGTAATCCCGATCCCCAAAGCAAAGGAGGACAAACGTGATGTGAATAGCTATCGCCCTATCACGCTCCTCAGCTGCTTAGGGAAACTTTTTGAAAGGATGATTAACCGAAGACTGATAACAACCCTCGAAGAACAACAACTACTAGACCCCAGACAACATGCTTACCGTCGAGGAAAAGGCACAAGTACATATTTCTGCCATCTCAACCAATTTCTTCATGACTCCACACAGAAGAGACAACACAATGAACTTGCTTTGCTTGATCTTTCCAAAGCATTCGATACCACCTGGAAGCATAATATCATAGATCAACTCCACCAATGGGGATTCGAAGGTTACCTCTTCGAAATCATTCAAAGTTTCCTCCTCAACCGAAGTTTTCAAGTTTTCTTCGGAGGGTCAATATCTGAAAGCCGAGTTCAAGAAAACGGAGTACCACAGGGCTCTGTTCTTTCGGCAACTCTCTTCTTAATAGCAATGCAATCAGTTTTCGATGTTATTCCACCAAACATTGAAATACTGGCATATGCTGACGATATACTGCTTATGGCCCGAGCATCATTCACTGAACTTGCACGCAGAAGACTCCAGATAGGAATCTCTGCTATCAGCAGCTGGGCAGATTCAATTGGTTTCAAAATTTCAGCACAAAAATCCAATATACTTCATTGCTGCAGTCTAAAAGGTCACAAGAAAAAATTCAAACCATGCAAAATTAATGGTGCACTTGTGAAACGAGTTAAATCAGCTCGAATTCTAGGTGTTACAATAGATAAAAATCTTTCATTCACAGACCACATCAAAAAGACATAAGCAGATATCAAAAGCCGTATCCGGTTAACGATGGTAATAAGTGGTCGCAGCCGCTTAAGCGCGCGTAAAACCATTTATAAAATCGGTAGAAGTATCGTCTTCACAAAAATGCTATACGGGATTGAACTCTTCAGCAGTGCATCCTGGAAATCAATTGATCATTTAAAACCTTGCTACCATAGCGTAATCAGATATGCCTCAGGAGCCTGTAAGTCCAGCCCAATAAAAGCTTTGCTTGTGGAGGCTGGCCAAGTTCCCTTCGAAATGTTCATCACCAGAGCCTTGGCCAATCGAGCCATCCGAATCTCACAGAAATATCCAAATCTCACATCAACCACCACGAGAGCTAGCAAATGGCTTCAAGACATTTGCAATATCACTCTCCCGGGAGCCGCTCCTCTAACTAGAGAAGGCCCTCGACCATGGTACGACCAAGGACCAAAATTTGACTGGACTATTAAAAACTCTGTTAGAGCTGGTGAAGCCAACAGTATAGTCACAGCTATCTTCAACAATCACATACATAAACAGTTCCCCTTCCATCGCAAAATCTTCACAGATGGATCTGTTGATGGTGATAAAGTAGGATTTGGCATATTTTCCGACAATGCTCAGATAAAATTCCAATTACCATCCATTTGTTCAATTTTCTCAGCAGAAACAGCTGCCCTCCTCGTTGCGATATCACTATGTGATGATAACACGAAAACGGTGATTTTCTCCGATTCCTACAGCTCCCTACTTGCACTCCAGAGTGGCGAAAATAAGCACCCCTGGACCCAAAGCATTGAAGCTGGAATCAAGGGAAAGGACATCATTTTCTGTTGGATCCCGGGACACTGCGGAATTCAAGGAAATGAATTAGCTGATCGTCTTGCCAAAGAGGGAAGAAATTCTGAACTATGGACTGATATCCCCCCGTCCGAAGACATCATCAGATGGGTTGATAACAACCTACGATCGTGTTGGGATATAAATTGGAACACCTCTAATGACTTCTTTCTAAGAAAGATAAAGAATACCACCCATCCTTGGATGGACAGTACTAAGCGCCCCATTCAAGTATGCCTGACACGCTTGCGTATCGGGCATACTCTCTTAACACATAATTACTTGATCGCAAATCAACCACACTGCACATGGTGCAATGTAAGGCTCACAGTAGAGCATTTGTTAATCAATTGCCCAGTTTTTAACATCTCTAGAACAAAATTTCAGGTTGGAGACAGCATCAGAACTGCATTAGCAAGAGACGACATCGAAGAGGACCGGACCATAAAATTCTTAAAGGATACAGGTTTACTCGACAAAATTTAATAATATAATATCGAAATGAATACACATTAAAAGTATTTTCCTTTTCTGTTCTTTTATTTTCAGCAAAAGATGAGCAGGTTTTTACGCCCATTTTAGAAGCAAGCTCTTCAAGCACACTAAAATGGGCTTTTTCCCTGCTCCAATTGTTTGGTTGTGTTTTTGGCCCCAGAGCCGTGTAGGGTGCGGCGATACGACATACGTCCATAGCGGTTACTAAGACTGAGTCGAGCGAGAATAACGAATTTTGCAATAGTTTTTCTTAGTTTTCCTTTAGTTAAATTCCCGCCCTCAAGGGCAAGAGACGAATGAACTCTCAGAGTTTAAAGTCTCTCTAATTCAATACCTTCCTTCCTTCCTTTCGTTCATTTCTTACTCTACTCTCGCACCGTGACGACTCGTTTGTTTGGGACCAAGCAGATAGCTAGTTAGTCTTTCAGTGGTAAGGCACACGAAAGCAGCTCGGATAAGCACACCAGCCGCAGGATAGGTGAAGAAGCCACATCGCTATCGACCGGGAACTTTGCGTGAAATTCATCGCTATCGGAAGTCGACCGAATTGCTGATCCGCAAGCTACCTTTGCAGCTTTTGGATCGTGGAATTGCTCAGGACTTCAAAACCGACTTGCGCTTCCAAAGTTTCGCGGTTATGACGCTGCAGGAGGCTTATTCGAAGATACAAATTTGTGTGCTATCCACGCAAAACGCGTCACATCATGCCCAAGGACATTCAGCTGGCCCATCGAATCCAAGGAGAGGGTGCTATATTAGCTTAGCATATAATCATCGGCCCTTTTCAGGGCTCCAAATTTGATGGATTAGAGTTTAGAAAAGTTTTTTGCAGGCCAAACTGAAACGAGAATTTTCGTTTGGATGCCATACAGCATCGAGAAAATTCCGGAAAGATCTAATCGTTGCTGAAAAATAATCTGCCAGTTCCCTGGGAATTGAAGAATACATCCATGCGAAAGAGTTTATTTTAATGTTTTCTAATCATATGGCGAACACAGCGACCAAATACATTTGATTTCGTAATTTTTCAATCAAGTGTAATTAGCTGGAAAGCTTCTGAAGATTATTCTTTCCCATCAGTAGGATATTTTCGTATCCAATATTGGATGCATAACATGAAAAACGGAAAATGTTTCGTATCGCGAAAATTATATAATTTTCAATCGATTATTGCTCAGTCGCCGAAATTTTCATACTCAGAGAGTTCATTCTCCTCTAGTTTGCCTTCCAAATTGCCATCGTAAACCACACCTTCTCTCGATTCAATCACGCACGAAAAGCATACTGAAATGATATTCTGGTGGTGAAACCGATTCATTTTTCGTGAGGCGTCGTGCACAAATTACGTAACGCGATAAGGGGGGAGGGGGTAGATGTTGCGTTACTTTCTGTTTATTAGAGATAGGAAATTGCGTTACGAAAGGGGGGGGAGAGGTGGTTCAAAATTCGGATTTTTAGCGTTACGTAATTTGTGCACGACGCCTGAGGACATCGACAAGACAACATCGTTACTGGACGAGCTGAACGGCGAGGGATCGAGGGATTCATTACCTGGCCTGACCTGACCTGAAATGCAATCAGTTTGTTTTAACTGTGAGGGAGCGCAGAAAAGCCGATCGATCAGAAGGAGAAGAGAAGGTGACCAAGAGAGTATCAGCATCGAAATACGGTTCCTCGGGAAGACATAGAAGCAGCCGCCACACACACACATACACGCGCGCAACTCTTTTCGTTTGCTGGTTATCGAGAGGAAACCTGGAAAAAAATGATCGTTGCTGAAAAATAATCTGCCAGTTCCCCTTGGAATTGAAAAATTACATTCAAGCGAGTTTATTTTAATGTTTTCTATCCATATAATACTGCGACCACATACATTTGGTTTTGTGATTTGTCAATCAAGTGCAGTTAGCAGGAAAGCTTCTGAAGATTATTCTTCAGAACAAGGTTTTTTGTATCCAATATTGGATGCATAAAACCTTGAGTCTCCAACGTAACACTCTCGTTTTTGAAGTCACCCAAATATTTATTTATTCATTCATTCAGGATGGATTTAGATTCAACTTCAAACAAATGATCTCTAAATCAACGATAGTCCTACGTCACCCTTGCGGTTATACAATAGATATAACCCACTTCCTGTTTTTATTTTTGTTGTGCAAGTATTTTCTACTATTGGTATTATTCCATCTCTGATAACATTCTTGTTTGCGCCTGTGTCACTAAGCAGGCGTATTTTCCTGTTGCTGAAAATATCTTCGATCAAAAGATAGGGTAGGAAATTTTGATCTTTTGCTATGTTTCGTCTGTTTCCGGAAGAGTCCCGTGAAAATTTAAGTTTCCTTCCACAGTCTCTTCTTCATCGGATGAATCGTTATTTCTCGAATCCAATTCTGTGTTATTAATCAACTTTTTGTTTAGAGTAAGTCTACTTCTCAGAGATGGGTCAACATCCATTGGTGTAACGTAATTATTTTGTGTTTGAAATGGTTTTGACATTTCACCTTCGTTTTTTGGTGTAAATGTGGGCTTTTGAATATTTGGCTGTCTTCCTTTAAAAGGACCTTCAAATTTATTTAATGCTTTGTGATGTGTTTTTTCACTGATACTGTTTGCAACTATTTCTTGAGATTTAAATTTGCATAAGAATGCATACGCGTCCTCTATGTCTTTGGGTCGGGCCGCTTGAACATGGCCAAAGTACGTGCCCTTTAATCCTGAAATAAATGCAGCGAGGCCATCCTCGTCGATGAAGAGATTAATAGCACTCCAATTATTTTTAAAAACTTCTTTTTGTTTGGCAAGGGTTTTAATGTTCTGTATCAACTCCTTACATCGTTGATAATATTTATGGATGCTCATGCCATCCGTCATTTTATGTTGCCACAATTGGCACTTATATGTGGATAGTTCTTGACGATCGCCTAAAGCATTCGTAAGAATATCCTTAATAGAATCAAAATCTTTGGGATTCCTTTGGCTCTTCCTTCAATTTTGTTTGTTACAGCTGTAACATACATCCTGAAAAGTTTATCGCTTATTCTTCCTTTAAATAAATCTAAAGTCTCCTCGGCAGTGGTTAACCACGCCGTCAATTGTTTACGACTTCCATCGAATGATGGGAGAGATTTTATTGGATCCGGTATGCGAAAAAAATCCTCAACTCTATAATCTTGTATTTGATGTTGAATTTGAATTGGCATTTCTGGTGTTCGTGTTTGTTCGGGAATTTGAGTCTGTTCGACTTGTTGACTCAGCGACTGTAAAGCATTTTCCTGCTGTTGCTATCGCTCGTTAAAGAGTGACATTTTTTCGTTAATCGCACGAAGTTGTGCGGCAATTTCCTCCATTCCTTCGAATCGGGTAATGGACAAATTTGATAATTGGGGAATTTGTTTAGTATCCCTTAATGGGACGTGCGAAAAATCTCCAGATGAATCCGAATCGGAACTTTCCTCTGTCTCTGATATATCGGTATTTTTGAAAGCAATGTTCAATAGCTTCCGTGCCTTTTTAAGCGCTGGGTTACTGACCGCTTTAGGCATGAAATCGAATGGTCAGAGGTACTTGGCTGTCGTTGCGGCGTTTAGCCTTATGCAAACGAGACCTAAAGCGCACCTGCTGTTCGAATAGTTTCGTTTGTGGAGAGGTGAGAATTGACGTCTACTTGGAGCGCGTCGTTCTCAAGAGGGGTAATGTGCAAAAATTAATTATTCGCTTCTGCTTCTGGCTCGTTGAGCGGGAGGCAAAAGTGATTAAAAAAATGACACTCTGATCGGTCTATCTGGTAGTGCCGAATCAGTATTTTCGTAAATTATCACCAACTAAATATAGTAAGAACGAATTATTCAATTACGTGGGGTCCTTGGTTCCAGTGTGGTAAGTTGTCGTGCAAATCCAACAACGGATTTAATCCTTCAGTTGCGGATGCTGCTGCGGGTACCACTTAGTGATGATTTCTTATTTCTTCACTGTTCCAATGTTTTTAACACTGTCACTACCGAACTGTGACCTACTGCTACAGCGCCAATTATGGGTTGAAACCCTGAACTTTATTTCCTTCTTCACTTAACAGCTAATGAAACAAGACTGAGGCTCGACCGATAGGCGATCGGAGTTTTCAAAATCATCATTCTCTTTCTCATCCTTGTTTATCCTTACTAATTCTACTTATGTAACGTTATCGCTTTGCGTTGGTCTATCTAGAAAAGTAAACAAATCCCATCTGCTTTGTGCCGTTCCTCTCGTGATGGTACAGTACCGGCTTTGATGATGGCTGGTTATCGATGACGGTTGATTGTTACGTGTTGCCTAAGTTTGTGATCTCGTGGCTTGGACCGTCGCATAATTATATTTTTGAGAAGAAAAACCGAATTCTAAAGTGTAAATTATGAATGAAAATTAACTTTTACGAATCAAATTGGTATTCTATGTGAATACAAATCACTTTTTTTCTGCAAGTGGTGAGAAAATTCCATACAAAAATTATGTCTGAAATTGACGTTATATTATAATAATACATTTTAGTAGGAATATCTGAAAATTCAGGGGAAATAGGTTAAGTTAAGGTTAGGACTACGCGCTTCAACTAATTAAATAATACCAAGTAGATATTTTCATTCAAATTTTACCAATTGAAAATTGCCTTTTAGCCTTCTAATCTGATAGAGAATAGTTTGGATCCCAAACTCAAATGTCGCCAGTAGGCATCGTGGATATTTTCGTTGTCTCGGGTTGAGGGCGATATTGACCGTGTAAGGTGGAAAAATATTGATTGAGGTTAGTTCAGATGTTGAAAGCCTAGCTGTCACGATATTGAAGACACTTATTGTCAATCCGGTTGATCGTGTAATGGGCACCTGGGATCCAAACTATTCTCTATCAGATTAGAAGGCTAAAAGGCAATTTTCAATTGGTAAAATTTGAATGAAAATATCTACTTGGTATTATTTAATTAGTAGTCCTAACCTTAACTTAACCTATTTCCCCTGAATTTTCAGATATTCCTACTAAAATGTATTATTATAATATAACGTCAATTTCAGACATAATTTATGTATGGAATTTTCTCACCACTTGCAGAAAAAAAGTGATTTGTATTCACATAGAATACCAATTTGATTCGTAAAAGTTAATTTTCATTCATAATTTATACTTTTGAATTCGGTTTTTCTTCTCAAAAATACATCATAATACTCGTTTCACAAATACAGACTGTTCCTTTCAGTTTCATAGATGCCAGATTATTTTAGTTTGCGAAAATATATGCAAGTTATTTTATCTGCAAGCAAATGTTTTTATTCCATAAATGAGACTATGACAGTAGAACCCCGATTATCCGCGAGCGGGTGATCCGCCCTGCGGATTATTCGTGACTGCGAGTTCCATAGTAAATCAATAGGCATTTCCGGAATTTGTTAGTGAGTGGTAGGCCCATGCTCTTTTGTTGTGGTCATGGCTTTTACATTATTTAGCCACTGGTGTACACGACCTTATAGATGGATAGTTGATTGATTTCTGTATTGATAGAACATAGTTTTTATGTTGAAACATCTCTTTTCGTGTTTGCATTTTTTTTGTCTTTTAATGGGTCATCCGCGATTTTCGCTAATCGCGATGAGTTTGCCCGACTATTCCGCGGATAATCGGGATTCTACTGTAGCTTGAATTAACACATGATGCTTTTTCATCTGTAATTTTCCCAGATCTTCTCATTCTCCAAATTTTATAGCGGAGTGTGAAGAAACACACAACCCGCTCACTAGCGCAAAGAATGACCGAGTTCAACGTTAAAAAATTTCTAAATATTAGCGTAAGATAATATTAGCGTGCAGAATTTGAATTTGAATATCCATGCGCAGCAGGCGCTGACTTTAAACCTAGAAATAAAATTTTCATTAGTAACTGTGTTCTCAACCAAAGCAGTAGTTTGTTCTTCGGCTCTATCCGAGAGGTTATGGGCCCAGCGGAAAACTGAAGAAAGCTCGAGAATAGTGAAGAAAAAATGTCGACTGGAGGTAGTAACTCAGGAGGAAGCGGAAGCGGCGAACCAGCACCGGTACCAGCAGCAGCTCAAGTTCAAAATTTGTCAACCCTACCGTCCATAGAACGCCTGACTGGTCGCGACAATTGGGCAACTTGGAAATTTGCGGTGGAAACATTTTTGGAGCTTGAGGACCTGTGGGATGCGGTGAAGCCGATAGCGAATGCTGATGGAATTCTCCCAGCCGTCGACCAACGGAAGGATAGGAAAGCGCGTGCGAAAATCATCCTTTTACTTGATCCGATCAACTACGTTCACGTGAAGGACGCAAGAACCGCAAGTGAGTGTTGGGCGAAACTGGAAGCAGCGTTTGAAGACACCGGTTTGACCCGGCGAGTAGGACTCCTGCGAAAGCTCATCACCACAACGATGGCCACATGCGATTCTGTGGACCAGTACGTCACCCAGATCATTTCCACCGCCCACCAGCTTCGAGGCATTGGATTTGATATCTCTGAGGAATGGATCGGAACGTTGCTGTTAGCAGGTCTACCGGACGAGTACAAACCCATGATAATGGCATTGGAAAGCTCTGGGACTGCGATTACAGGGGACAGCATCAAAACGAAATTGCTACAAGAAGTGCAAACGCAAACCGACCGAACCGCATTTTTTGGGAAAAGGACACCTCAACCGAGGAAGAAGCAAAGCGCAGCCGAAAGCAGGTCAGCAGAGCAGCCCAAGGGACCCAAATGCAAGCGGTGCAAGAAGTTTGGCCACATCGCTCGAGAATGCCCAGCGAATCAACGAGGATCAGCGTTTAGTGCCGTGTTATCGACTAACAACGGTGCGGATGACGAAGCTTGGTATTTTGATTCAGGAGCGTCGGATCATTTCACCAACAACCGAAAACTTCTGGTGAACACGAGGGATGCATGCGGTGTAGTTATAGCAGCAGACAAAGTGACGATGAATATCGTTGCGAGTGGCCTGGTCAAGCTAGATGCGAAGTGTACTCCCGAAAGCCCACCGATAGAAGTCAACGGCGTGAAATTCATCCCCGAAATGTCCAACAACCTTCTTTCGGTAAGTCAAATCGTTCGCCGTGGACACGTGGTGCAATTTTCTCTAACCGGAGTCAAGGTGATCGACCCATCGGGCGTCGTCATAGCAACGGGTTGTCATGACATCGAGAAAGGGCTGTTTCGGTTCGAAGCGAAAAAGACTATAGCAACGTCACTGGCATGCACATCAAGCAATATCGACACGTGGCACAGGAGAATGGGTCACCTGAATGTAGGCAGCCTGAAGCAGCTGAAAGGTGGTCTAGCTTCTGGTATACAGTTCGATGAAACGACTTGTGGAAATTGTGTCGTCTGTGCGATGGGAAAACAGTCCCGTCTACCTTTTCCTAAGGAGGGACATCGTGCAGGTCAAGTGCTGGAGGTCGTCCATTCAGACATTTGCGGTCCGATGGAGGAGACATCGTTGGGCGGAAGTCGATACTACGTGTCCTTCACCGACGATAAGACGAGACGAATTTCCATCTATTTTCTGGAGACCAAGTCCGAAGCCGAGGTGCTGCGAGCGTTCATCCACTACCACAGTCTCGCAGAGCGGCAAACCGGATGCAAATTGAAAATTCTTCGGACAGACAATGGTAAGGAATACACCAATAAGTCTTTCCAGAACCGGCTGAGAGTATTGGGCATCCGGCACCAGACGTCAACGGAGTATACCCCGGAGCAAAACGGTCTGGCCGAGCGAGTTAATCGCACCATCGTCGAGCGGGCTCGATGCATATTGTTTGAAGCGAAGCTACCGAAGGCATTCTGGGCCGAAGCGGTGGCAGCTGCAACGTACTTGGTCAACCGTTCCCCGACCAAAGGACACAAGCAAACACCGGAGGAGGCTTGGAGTGGCCGTAAGCCGGATTTGTCACACATCCGTGTGATTGGTGCCAAGGTGATGGCACACATTCCAAAGCAAAAACGGCGCAAATGGGATCCCAAGTCCAAGGAATCGATTCTCGTGGGTTTCGATGAAGATACCAAGGCATACCGCTTGTATGATACCGCCACGAAGAAGGTTTTCAAGAGTCGGGATGTCGTCTTCATTAGTGAACCGTCCCACGAACCATCCGATACCGTATCAGCTCCAGTGAGGAAGCCAACGCAGGTGCGTACATTCGTGTCCTTGGATTTCGAAGAAGCACAAGCAGATGTCGTCGATGTCATCGAGGCGCACCCACCTAAGGAAGAAAAAGAAGAGGAGGAGCAGTCAGATGATTATTCGGACGATTCGAAGGCATCCAACTACTACTCGCAAGCCGAAACCAGCGAAAGTGATGTTTCTGACGGTGACGTGACAATCATTGCGCTCCCCCCGCGACAAACTTCACAACCACCCGAGTCACAGGTGTTGAGGCGCAGCGGAAGGGAGCGCGCATTACCAGGCAAGTACCTTGATTATTATATTCCGAGCAAAGGCCTACCGTCCTACCAATTTTCAGGCCAGCGCAACGTTCAGCCAACGGTTGGTTCGTCGTTTGGATCGGCATCGGCTACCGCATCGGAGCAGCAACGTATGAAGAAGGGCAACTGTCTCGCTAGCCGCACCGCTAGTGACCCCCGTAGTTTCAAGGAGGCGTTACAATTCGCAGACGCCGAACTTTGGAAAGATGCAATGATCGAAGAATATCAAGCGTTAGTGAGGAATACGTGGTTTGTGCTGGGCCCATAACCTCTCGGATAGAGCCGAAGAACAAACTACTGCTTTGGTTGAGAACACAGTTACTAATGAGCTCGTCGATCTACCCTCCGGTGAGCGTGCAATTGGTTGCAAGTGGCTGTTTAAAACCAAGGAGGACGAAAAGGGCAACATCGTGCGGCACAAGGCCAGGATCGTGGCGCAAGGTTTCACCCAGAAGTTTGGTGTCGATTACGACGAAGTTTTCGCACCTGTGGCGAAGCAAGTCACGTTTCGCACGTTGCTAACCGTCGCTGCACGGAAGAATCTGACTGTGAAGCACGTAGATGTCAAGACGGCGTATCTTAACGGAGAGCTGGATGAAGTCATCTATATGCGCCAACCCGATGGTTTCCATACCGGAAATGAGGGTACCGTATGCCGCTTGAGGAGGAGCCTATACGGACTCAAACAGTCAGCGCGAGTATGGAACAAGAAGGTGGATTCTATCTTCAAGGCCATAGGGTTTATCCAGTCGAAGGCAGATCCATGCCTATACATCCGGAAGAAAGGAGGAGCATTCACGTACATCCTAATCTACGTGGATGATATGGTCATCGTCGCGCAGTCAGAGGAAGAGTTCCGCTCCATCTTGGGATACCTAGAGCAACAGTTCGCCGTTACCAACCTGGGAGATCTTCATCATTTCTTGGGTATGGAGGTAGAACGTTGCCAGAATGGCTTCAAATTGAACCAACAGACTTACATCAAGAAGCTAGTCAAGAGGTTCAGCTTGGAAAATGCCAAACCGTCGAAGGTTCCCATCGATCCAGGCTATTTGCAGCTGAAGGAGGAGGAGCATGACCAGCTACCGAATAACCACCAATTCATTAGCCTTATTGGAGGATTGCTTTTCGTGGCACTGCACACTCGTCCGGATATTGCAGTAAGCACGACAATCCTGGCGCAGAAATCCAGTTGCCCCAACCAACAAGACTGGAATGAAGCTAAGCGAGTGCTGCGATATCTAGCAACAAGCAGTCACCTCAAGCTGGCACTGGGATGCAACAGCGATGGCTTGTCGCTATACGCTGACGCGGATTGGGCAGGAGACCAGCGGGACCGGAAGTCTAAATCTGGGCATTTGATCATGTTCGGAGGAGGCCTGATCCAGTGGGGTTCCAGAAAGCAGTCGTGTGTGGCCCTCAGCACAACTGAAGCCGAACTGGTTGCACTTGCAGAGGGATGCCAAGAGCTTATCTGGACGAAGCGATTGATGGATGAAATCGGCGAGTCTTCAACCCAGCCAATTCCAGTATACGAAGATAACCAGAGCTGCATCAAGGTAATCGAAAGCGACCGTTTGGAGCGAAGGACGAAACACATTGAAACGAAATTCTTTTTCGTTCGCGATCTCCATCAACAACAGCTAATCAACCTGCAGTACTGCCCTTCGGAATCGATGTTAGCTGACATGTTGACGAAGCCACTGCAACGAGTCCGTTTGGAGGATTTACGAAGCCAAATGGGAGTAATTCAAGATTAGCACGAGGAGGAATATTAGCGTAAGATAATATTAGCGTGCAGAATTTGAATTTGAATATCCATGCGCAGCAGGCGCTGACTTTAAACCTAGAAATAAAATTTTCATTAGTAACTGTGTTCTCAACCAAAGCAGTAGTTTGTTCTTCGGCTCTATCCGAGACTAAAACGTTGTTAAGTTTCATCCACTCTCTCACCATCACATTGTCAGTTTACTTTGAAGTTTTGATTTGTATCGTAAAAAGTACCGTATTTTGCTATTCAAAGTATCGGTTTTCCAAACCAAGAGCTTCCATTTATGATTCCTACAATTTCAGTAGTTTATAAATTTTAATTGCAATCGCAAAAAAGACTAACAAAAATTAAATGTGCGCTTGCATATCTGGCAACTTAGGCGGCGGTGACACTGGATGCAGAAAAGTGGTCGTACGAATTGTATGCAATAGTGAAGCTAAACAACCACATTGAGTTGTATTGGTGTGGTTACATTGCTTCCCCCTTGCTTCGTTCGTATTCGTCAGCTTCTATCGAACAAAATTGTTTGTTTCTATTCGTACAATCAAATTTTCGTGCGTACTCCTATCCAAAGTAACCTTAGGCGGCGGTGACACTGGATTCAGAAAAGTGGTCGTACGAATTGTATGCAATAATGAAGCTAAACAACCACATTGAGTTGTATTGGTGTGGTTACATTGCTTCCCCCTTGCTTCGTTCGTATTCGTCAGCTTCTATCGAACAAAATTGTTTGTTTCTATTCGTACAATCAAATTTTCGTGCGTACTCCTATCCAAAGTAACCTTAGGCGGCGGTGACACTGGATGCAGAAAAGTGGTCGTACGAATTGTATGCAATAGTGAAGCTAAACAACCACATTGAGTTGTATTGGTGTGGTTACATTGCTTCCCCCTTGCTTCGTTCGTATTCGTCAGCTTCTATCGAACAAAATTGTTTGTTTCTATTCGTACAATCAAATTTTCGTGCGTACTCCTATCCAAAGTAACCTTAGCCTTAGCCTTAGTCTGGAAGTCCGTGAGGTAAAACGTCAACATCATGCATCCATATGAAATGTCACGATATTGATGCTCGAAAATCAGAAAATCCGGATATCTGCGTCGTCGGCCATGTTCAGCTGTCATTATGCTCTCAAATGTCATCATATTGTCAAAAATATTGACCGTGTGGCAAGAAAATGTAAACAGTGAAAAAATTGACAGATAGTTTACGCTCTAAAAATTGAACATAATGTTAAGATGTCTCTAAAAGGGAGGGAGACATCATATATAAGGTGGGAGGTTCGTATATAATGTTATTAATGTTAGCATCATCATGATAAACACGGCGAATGGGATAGAAATTACGAACTGAAATTGAATAAAATATACATATAGACGCTAAAACACTGTGGATAGATATTATGATGCATTTTTATCGGCTTATGTATAATGCATTATCAAAATAAATCCATATGTATTGTAATCATAACTTGCTGTGCTATTCATAACAACATTTATGATCGTATTCCACCAATGATGACAAATGTGTAATTTACGAATGAAGCTTCGCCATAGAAACTGAACATTGAATAAAAAAAAATTAAAATGTGGTAAGAGCATCAGTTGAAATATTTTAAAGCATTCTCATCGGAATAAATTGAATGATACAATAATTATACGACTAAATAATGTAGGTACGCTTCAAAACAACATAAAAATATGATTTCTGAATATTTTTTTTCAGTTTTGAACACACCCCATAAAAAGCTATTTTTATTTTTTAGAATACCCTCTGTTGGTATTGTATCTAGAATTTACAAGGCAATAAAGGGAGTGTCACATCAAATTGCATCACGGAAAAAACGCTGGAGAAATTCGCCCAGTAGACCGATCGTTTTGAAAATTTTAGACAGTAAAATAAAAACTATTAAACAACTTTTGGCATTTTCATTTTATTCATACTTCGAGCCCAAGCCCGTATGCTCGCACCTTCCTCTTTACCCCGTCCATAAGGTTCTATATAACGTCAGGTTGTAGTTTTTTTTTTGAGCAGAAATCCATTTTCTCTTGAAGTCCGCCTCCGATTTGACAACTTTTGGGTTCTTCCGGAGGGCCTGCTTCATAATCGCCCAATATTTCTCTATTGGGCGAAGCTCCGGCGCGTTGGGCGGGTTCATTTCCTTGGCACGAAGGTGACCCCGTTGGCTTCGTACCACTCCAACACGTCCTTTGAATAGTGGCACGAAGCGAGATCCGGCCAGAAGATGGTCGGGCCCTCGTGCTGCTTCAATAGTGGTAGTAAGCGCTTCTGTAGGCACTCCTTAAGGTAAACCTGCCCGTTTACCATGCCGATCATCACGAAGGGGGCGCTCCGCTTTCCGCAAGAGCAGATCGCTTGCCACACCATGTACTTTTTGGCAAACTTGGATAGTTTCTGCTTGCGAATCTCCTCCGGAACGCTGAATTTGTCCTCTGCGGAGAAGAACAACAGGCCCGGCAGCTGACGAAAGTCCGCTTTGACGTAGGTTTCGTCGTCCATTACCAGGCAATGCGGCTTCGTCAGCATTTCGGTGTACAGATTCCGGGTTCGCGTCTTCCCCACCATGTTTTGCCTTTCGTCGCGGTTAGGAGCCTTCTGAACCTTGTATGTACGCAGGCCCTTCCGCTGCTTGGTCCGCTGGACGAATGAACTTGACAAATTCAGCTTATTGGCGACATCCCGGACCGAACTTCTCGGATCACGTCTAAACTGCTTAACTACGCGCTTGTGATCTTTTTCACTGACGGAGCATCCATTTTTGCCGTTCTTCACCTTCCGGTCGATGGTTAGGTTCTCGAAGTATCGTTTTAGTACTCTGCTGACCGTGGATTGGACGATTCCCAGCATCTTACCGATGTCCCGATGTGACAACTCCGGATTCTCGAAATGAGTGCACAGGATTAATTCACGACGCTCTTTTTCGTTTGACGACATTTTTCCAAATTTACGAAAAATTGACAGTGAAACATGGCCAACGTGATCTATACACTCTTATCTGATTATAAGCGAAGGCTGAAGATATAATTCCTAAAAATTAAATTTCTACAGCGTTTTTTCCGTGATGCAATTTGATGTGACACACCCTTTAAAACGTTAACGTTAATTAGTTTCTAGTTATCAGTTTTTTAGTTGCAGGGGAAATTAACACCAAACTATATTTTTTTAGTATTATATATAGATTCCATGCCAAACGGACATAGTGGTTCTCAGATTTTCGTGTAAATTGGTAGTTTTGTTCCTTTTCGTTAAATATTAGATCCCATTCCATTTAGGGTGGTTCGAAAAATCTAGTTTTCTCCTTTTTTCCAAAAAAATTTTTTTTTAGATATATCTTTTGACATATCTTTTGAGCTACTAAACCGATTCAGATGATCGGCATATCAAATTGGCCAGTTAGCCAGTTTTTTTTAAATACTATACTTGCAAAAAAATAATTTTGTTTTCTTGATTATTGATCGTAATTGTTCTTTATAGTTTTCATTCAAGGGCGCTATGTTTTTTATATTTTTTCTCGAAAGCTGAGGATTTTTTAGATAACATTACCAAAAATGTGTTCTTCGTTTTTAAATTATGATTTTTCAAAATTAACCGATGGTTCAAAAAATCATTTTTCTTTCTTTTTTCCAAAAATGACGTTTTCTAAAAATTCATTACTTTTATCTACTGAATCGATTCATATAATCGACATCGTTAATTTAAGTCAATAATTTCACACGTGCAAATTTTTTTTTTAATTTATGAAAAACAGATACAATTATTAATCACGAAAACAAAAATAATTTTTACGCAAGTGCAAATTTTTCCAAAATTTATTTTTCGTTTTATTATTTCTCGAACAACTCTGAATTCTTGGTTTAATTTGATATTTCGATCATCTGAATCGCTCTAGCAGTTCGAATGTTATGAATTTTTGAAAATAGGAAAAAGGGGAAGAAATTAATATTCCGAACTATCGGTTAACTCTAAAAAATTATAACTCAAAAAAGAAAAAAGTATATATCTAATTTTGAGTAAAAAATATAAATGTGTAAAAAAATCCTCAGTTTTCATGAAAAAATATAGAAAGATATAGCGCCGTTGGTCCCGAAACCATGTAAACTATAAAAACGGATACAATCAAGAAATACGAAAACAAAATTAAAATTTCTTGGAAGTTTGATATTTTTCCAAAAAGACTAGCTAATTTACTTTAATTTGATGTATCGATCATCTGAATCGGCTTAGTGGTTCAAAAGTTATGAGTTTTTGATAAAAGTCATTTTGGGAAAAGTGAAAAAATCGAATCACCCAAAAAAATAATAATACAGGTTCAATGTTTTACCATAACGAAAACAAGCTATCAATTTTCCAAAAATCCGAAAACCAATATATCAGTTTGGCATGGAATAGCTGAAGTAATACTGCAATAGTTCACAAATTTCAATGTTCGCGTTATTCTTGTTGTTTGTCATGTCTTTTAGTGCGGCCATAATAATAATAAGAATTACTGCATTTGAATTGATGCTAGAAAATATCATTAACTTCTTTGAATAGTGGTTGTGATATAATTCACTTTATATATGTATATATATATTAATAAATGTTTTCAAATGAATACATTTGTCAAACAAACTGCAAAACTAAATACTTTTATACTGTGCCTTCATTTTTTGAGTTTAACGTTCAAAGACCAAACAACATAGTAAAACTGACATACAATTGTGACAGATGATTGCTTTTTGATTGGCGCGTGCTCCAACTGGTGAACCGCCAATTAAAAGGCACTCCAACTAAAAAAACGCCAATAAGCAAATGGTACTGTAAAACTGTGAAAAATATTTAAAAAATATACAATCCAAGACTCTTTTTGTCGTTTATGAGTTTGTTTTTTTTAAGTTACTGCTTGGCATGTTTGCGGATAACGGAAATATATGATATGTTAGTTTGAAAGTTAAGAATTGGAAAAAATATAAAATTCATGTGAATGGAGACAACTTTTGTGTACAGCACATCCCAGCAAACATTAAATCGTATAATTTTGCACGTGCCAAGTCTTACAAGAAATCCGAATAAATCATAATCGCATATAATATCAATCAAAGTATGTATCGTGTATATTTGAAATCGCATAAAATGTAAAAACTCGATTTTATATACCATTATCAAATTAAGTCGCATATCGGTATAATAAACATCAATTTTATGATGTACATTGTCGTAAAAAATATTTAATCCGCATCATATGCGTATATTACGCTGATGCAGTTTGTGTGTCGTATAAGCGTATAATTTAAATCGATTCAGTACTGTAGAAAATCGTGTTGCATGCTGAAGAAAATCATGAAACAGTAAATCATATTAGATCCTAATAAAGGACATATTACATCATATTGAAATGTCAATGAAATGCTGATGCACTCGAAAGTTTTAACCGCTGTTGAATTAAATTGCAGATAGCCGCGCGAGATAGCTGGTGGATGATAATCCAGACGACCGGAGTTCGAACCCATATCGGAGCAGTTTTCACCAAACATCAATCTGTGTCATTTTAAACATTCATATTCCACTCCCAACACAAGTCAATCAAACAATTATTATTTCTACAAACATAAATACTCATATATAAAAATGGCGATTCGTGAGGCTATAATAAACATCTCACGAAAATATTTTGCGCAATTTTTTTTTTCGATATCTGTAATAAATCGTATATGAGTATGGTAAAAGTCGCTATTATAGCCGGTCAAAGTTGCATATTCATCCAAACAAATTCGGTAAGCATTTGCCATGTATGTATATGGCCTCCACTTTTGCATGCATATGCCAGTTAGGCGCATTATATGCCAACCAAATTTTAGGGTATATGATGTTATATATACGCTTGTTATGCGATTTAATGTTTGCTGGGACATTCCCCAGCAAACATTAAGTCGTATGAATAGCTATAATTGGAGGCGATATACATACAACCAAGACACATTTGTATGATATATGATGCAGATAACTAGCATATACACACAAAAGTGGAGGCGATATACGTATATGCCATATTTTGTACGCATATAAAGCCGTATATAACGATATGCGATGCTTTTTGGACTGATATGCGATTTGATACGACAACGTTACCACTCAATCCATCGATGACATGGAAAATCGTGTTTTTGCATTTTATGCGATTTTAGATATATATGATCGATATTTTGATTGATATTTTATGCGATTGTGATTTGATACGAAATTATATGTGACTTATCATGTGCAAAGTTATACGATTTAATGTTTGCTGGGTAGGGCCTTTTGCTGATTAAGTAAGTAAGATTTCTTACAAAACGTCATAACTTTACAACCATTGAGTCGATTTCATAAAATCGTCATATCAAATGAAATCTTATTATTTTATGAATCAACTTTAATCTGTCATTCACACAAACTTTAAATACTACAGAAAAACTTTAATTATAACAATTCGCTCTTTCACACCAAATTTTTATCTTGTCGCAATTTTAAACCTCTCAAATTGAATTTTTCAAATGATACAATGATACAAAAAGCAGGAGAAATTAACAAATAATGGAGGGTAAATAATAAAGCAATATTAATCATGGATTTTTAATAACCATCTCAGAAAAATATTTAAAAAAACATTTCTTTTTTAATTTCTCTTTCAAATTTTGATAAAATTGCACTGAATAGTTAAATAAGAGCAATATTAATATTTGAATAAACTTATGTAATTATAAACATGTTTATATAAACCTTCCCATCTTCTCATTCTTCATCTTCAAAGACCTTGCGTCAAGACAGCTAGAAATCCATACACTCTTAAATCAAGTGTGCCTGAAAAATTTATATTCTTCACGTAAACAAGCGATGAAAATGTGGACACTTTTTAGTCAGTGAATTGTATGGAGTTCCACTGCTGTGGTGTAAGGTCCGCTTATGATTGCTTCACCTGGTATATTATATATATACACACCAAGACGGGTCTATGGTACTAGGTGAGGCCGTTTCGTCACTAAGTGGGATAGGGGAGCGGTATATGAAAACAGTACGGAAGAAAGCAGAAGGGGAATTATTTCCTTAAAGCGTGAAAGAGACAGACTGATCACAAGCGAGCTTGGGCACAAGCGTAAACAAAACACAGTAGACTTCCAAGATGGCTGAAGAGTGGTTTTAGCATGTTGGCCCACCTTAGGATATACTTCTACGCGCCTTGATACACACCTTGGTTCGATTAACAGTGTATATTCCATGTTTACAAATATAATCAATTGAATTTTCAACAGCAATAAGGCTTTGATTGACGGGAAAAATAGATCCCTTCGGTTTTCGTGATGGGTAGCGAGACAAAAATCTCTAAAGCGGAGCGTTTTATTCAAAATCTCAATGTAATTAACGCAAAAAAACTTGCACTGCTAATGGTGATTGGTTTTATAATCTACCATGGCCTGTTACACTTACGATATGGTAAGCAAAATTGATGGTTTTCAGCTTATTTTCTATTGTGATTGTAATTGTTAAAGGAAGCGATTCTTGTAAATGGTTACTCAGCGATGGAAGATTCAAAGGAAACAAGGAATGGCAACCGTTCGGATGTATGCTACATAAATATACGGAAACGTAAGACCTGGACCTAGAAGAAAACGGGCAGCACTACATCTTTTCTTACTTTCAGTGATACAAGAAAATGTTTTCGATATTTGGCCTTTTGGGGGAATCAGAACCACTTTGTTTTCATTGGAGACGTTCGCATTCGAACGTTATACTTAGAGATGATTAACCATCTGAAACCTGCTGACGCTGATAATGCTTCAATTCAATCCATATTGGGTAAAACAGAGAACTTGCAATTTGTTGATTATAAACTCAGACTACAAATCAATTATATCTACGCTAACGAAGTATCGAGAAGTGTGGTGGATGAATTTATCAAGTGGCAACACGAAGAGGATCCGCCTATCTTGATTGTCGCCAGTTGTACTTATTCTACTATTCATAAAGTGAATGTAAGCAAAGAGCTGCTGAAGGCATTCGAGAGAAATCTAACAACACTGGTGAAACCTATCGACGATCTGATGTCGAAGAAATCGAAAGTTATTTGGAAATTGCAAGATCCGATATACCATGATCATTCGATGGATGAATGGACTTACGTCCAAAACGAAGACATTGATAAAATCAATCAAGTTGTGTACAATATATTGAGCTATTCTAGTGCAAAAATATGGTCCTCATCGAAAATGATTGCATCTGGACTGGCCGACGAGTTCGTAGACGGACACAAGCTGGATCGGTTGGCTTTGAAACATGATGTGCAAATATTGCTAAATATGTACTGTAATGACTATATGAACTACAATGATGGCACATGCTGCAGTAGTGCGGAGCCATATACAATCATCCAAATTATAACATACGCAATTTTGGGAGTTTGGTAAGTGAATAGCACCTGTTACTACCAAGTATCTTGATATATGATTATTTCTTCGACAGCCTCGCGATTGCAGCAGCGATGATTATTCGGCGTTGTTTGTTGAAACTTCGGGGAGTTAATTTTTACATGCCACTAAGCCAGACGGCAGCTTCACCTGCGCCATCATCCGCGGATTCTCAGTCACCAGTGCTTGCTTTAGCTTCGCTGACAATCATCATGTCATACTTCTATATTTGCGATCGAACGAACTTCTTCATGAAAGAGAACAAATATTACTCAGAGTTCAGTTTTTGGATTCCGGTTGGATACGTTTTTGTGGTTGGTTTGTTCTTCACAGAAGACAGTAAGTTTACGAAGGTGTTACATCGCGATCAAACCGATGAATTGAAAGGCTGGATGCAACTCGTCATACTGATTTACTATATGACAGGCGCATCACACGTATTACCAATTTACATGCACGTAAAAGTTTTGATCAGTGCTTATTTGTTCTTATCCGGATATGGCCATTTCACATACTGTTGGCAAACCGGAAATACGGGAATAGTGCGCTTTTTACATGTCATGTTCAAAACCAACTTTTTGACTGTAGTTTTGTGTCTGTGTATGAATAGACCGTATCAGTTTTATTTTTTCGTGCCGTTACTGTCGTTCTGGTACTGTATGGTTTATTTCGTGTTATCCATTCCACCGCGAATCACAGCGCAAAGTTCCGAAAACAATGCTTACCAGTATTTGTATGTTGTGCTTAAATTAATATGTATGCTCAGTGTCATAACTGTTCTTTATATGAGCGAAGTTTTCTTTGAACGTATTTTCGTCACTCGTCCATGGAAAGCGCTTTTCGTGACAACGGACGACGATATCCACGAGTGGTGGTATCGTTGGAAATTAGACCGGTATACCATCACATACGGCATGATTTTTGCGGCTGTCTTTCATGTGGCCCAAAAATATTACCTTTTTGATGATAATAATCACGGTAATTTGTTTTCGAGGCGCATTTCGCTTAGCTCAACATTAGCAGCTATCATCGGGATTGGTTTTTACACTACCTGGACCTTTTTCTGTAGAAACAGACAGGATTGCGAAGAGATTCATTCGTATGTTGTTTTCATTCCGATCATTGGCTATATTCTTCTTAGAAATATTTCTGGCATTCTTCGAACACGATACTCGACATTTTTCGCCTGGTTCGGACGAATTTCTTTAGAAATGTTTATTTGCCAATACCACATTTGGCTTGCTGCTGATCGGAATGGAGTATTGGTTTTGTTGCCAGGATTTCCAACCTTGAATGTACTTATAACATCGTTTATATTCGTTTGCGTATCGCATGAAGTGCACCGACTAACAACTGTATTGCTTCCATACGCAGTGCCAAACGACTGGAAACTGGCGATTCGAAACATGTTAATTTTTGCAGTGGTTTTAATACCCATAGGAAGATACGATGGAATGTTTTAGGTTCCTATAAAACAATGATAAACTCAATATTTTTTGTGCTATACAAAATCCACACTCAGAGAGGGGTTAGTCATAAAATAATGATATTCCTGCCACAGGACTAATGTGGGATTATGTTAGAGCCGTCGTAGCAGTGAGACAAAGAATGACGTAAATAAAATAATACTGAATATCAGACAGTTCAATCAATAAATATTTCAACAAACGTAACCGGCCACTTCTTCTGTAGGAGCACTCCAGTTTGCTATGTACGCAGTGTCAGTTCGTTCCATCACTCTGGGAATAAGTGATAGTCATACCAGGACATATCCATATCCTCCCACGAAGGCATGACTTCCATTATGAAGTTTTTTGGTTCGGTTTTTTTGGTCCAAATCTCGTTAGGCATAAGAATGCCCTTTCCAAGAATCCGCAGTCTTCGGTGAATTAGTGTACTGCATTGACACAGTAAATGTTCGGAAGTTTCAGCATCGAAATGGCAGAAATTACAGTTATCATTTGTCAGTATATAATTTTTAACTTAATTTAAACAACAATAATGTAAAAAAATCCATCATAGTAGGATAGTAGCTAATGCATCTGAAAAAATACTAAACATATAAACACTTTTGCTAATTTATAACACAGATTTAACATGTATGATACACGATTTTTTGAACTCGGCTATTGTTGCTGCCATTTAATATTTCTGGACATCGAATTGAACAAATACACTCCTTTATATAAGAGCAAGTTTTGCGTCCTACTAAATGGAAAGTTAGGTGTTCTTGCATAATTCGCGTTTCTGAATAAACCGTATCAGTTTTATTTTACCTTATTATACCTATTCAAATCACTCCCTCGTTCAGTTCAATCACACAAGTAGGGGAAGTGGGGGCATAGTGGTCACCAGTTTCCTGCGCCCACATACAGCTTCAATCCCCGTTTTTGGAAGAATATTGTAGTTCAGCTAATTGTTGTTGAAAATAGCAAGCTGCTTTTCATATAAAAATTTGAAATAGTACATTTATTGTCATTAGAAAAAAGTTGAAAAATCGAACTTTTTTTTTTGATCTGGAGGTAAAGTGGTCATGTGCTCCCTTGGCCGAGTGGTTAGCGTCATAACTAACATGCCGGGTGTTCGGGTTCGAATCCCGTTCTGGTCGGGGGAATTTTTCGTCAAAGAAATTTCCTCCGACTTGCACTGTGATCACGCGTATTCTAGAGCTCTAGAGCCACTCTGAATGCATCCAAGGCGTGTTATTTGGCATAGAAATCTCAACTAAGTACTAATAAAAATGACGCAAGTAATACTACGTTGAGACGGCGAAGTTCCTCTAGGAACGTTAGTGCCATTAAAGAAGAAGAAGAAGAAGTAAAGTGGTCATCAGAGTTACCATATCTACAGAATAATCTGTATTTATACAGATTTTTCAGACTTTTTGAAACTAAGAATATCCTTACAGATTACAGATTTTTTTGGTTTGCATACAGTTTTACAGATTTTTCAAAATAACGATCCAATATGACCAACACATCAATTTTATTCGTATAACATCCAAACCAATCTGAATGAGAGTCATGTTGGCATTCATAAGTAGCGTGTAGTACTGCTTTCTCATGTTCAATCTAAGGCGAAAAAATGCAAAATTCTGCCTCATCGGCTAGCTTTACAACAGATAAATAACACTACTAAAGCATAGTGAATGATGGTATGGTATCACAAAAATAATAAGTTTGCCGTTTTTCGCTTTTTATCTTTCTTTTTGAACATACAGAAGAATGCTCTTTACATCTACACAGTGCCGCAATACATGGAGTCTTCCATTAACCCTTTCATCGCCCCGTCACACAGATATGGGACTTTCGTCGTTCAATTGTTCAAATTGAGTAAGATTTTTAAACGGAATTGAAGAATTGAAGAATAGGCACCTAAATGTAACCTTAAGATATGTAGAAAAATAATAAAATCATAACAATATTATTATAATGTTTATGCTATACTTTTCATTAATTTATAGTATGCATGGTTTGTACTGCAGTCGCGAAAACCATATAATATTGGGTTGGGGAAAAATAAATGTCGTATATTGTCAATATATGGCAACACTTAAACATATCTTGTGTTGTACTTATCGCATCGAGTCATACTATACGGCTTTTTAAAAACGACAATCTGGGCTATTTTGACAGTGTTGTGATTGTCCTTTTCAGTCTCAAGTGATAGCGCGTCAAAGATGGAGTCCACCAAGCAAGAAATTCGTCATATTTTACGTTTTCACTACCTGCGAGGTAAACTGCAACGAAGGCGGCCGATAAAATTCGTGTAGTTTATGGACCTGATACTGTAACGATTCGCACAGCACAGCGTTGGATTGATCGATTTCGTTCTGGTGTAGTGGCTGTCGAAATTACACCCCGTACTGGTAGGCCAATCGTCGTGGAAAAAGTTCTCAAATGCGGATCAACACTATCGTAGGAGCCTGCCCGTTGGTCTCAAATGTTCCTATCTCATGCGTCCACGAAGATCATATGACGACATTTTTAGATCGGGCGTGAACTCTCCCGGGGAAGGCCTCCCGGGCCATTGGAGGCTTAGGGGTGCGTCTGATCTCCATGTTAGGGGCGGCGCACCGAAAAGGTTCCTCTGGCAAGCTGGGACTCTAATATACCTTGCCAACCCGTTGTCTCCCGGGCAAAAGAGATACACCTAGTAAAAATGGAGCTAAGTTCAAGAAGAATTTTGAGAATGCGATCGCCCGAGGAGGGCCCCAGAACTGGAGCTGGTCCTGGAACGGGCGTAAGAGCGAGCGGCCAGCGGCTGGAGGACGAGGTGCAAGAGCGGGCCACCAGCCGGGTTCAATCCGAAGTGTTACCGCCACACGGTAACAGCAGCCACCGACATCACCCACGAAACGCTGCGCCTACGAGACATATTGCGGCTGCCAGACGACAGTCGTCCACACTTGTGAGTACCACTAGGCGACGGATCATGTGGACACACGATATGAATAGATTCGTGATCCGCGCCTATTACATCTGCACTGCTTTGGAGACGGACATGAGCGGTCGCCCTCAAATACGATGTTCGAGGAAGCGTATCCAGAATTCGTCGGGAGGCTTGATCAGAATGCGATGAACGCGAGGCGTAGAGCGATAGTACGCAACAACATGCTCTCCCAAACGCAAGTCGACAAGATCAAGCAGCAGGCGCAGAGAGAAATAAGCTCCAGGAACAACAGAGCAAGCGAGCAGAGCCGGACGACCCACAGCCAGATCAACAACTACTACGCGATCTAGTCTTCCACTACGACGAAGCGATCTCATAGTTTCGCGACACAGACCCTTTGTCGCGCCCCAGGATCCCGAAATTCCAGCATTCCCGCAGGCTCACGAGTGCAGTAAAGCGATGTGACGAACTTCTGGGCTGGTATTTGGAAGACCCCAGTACAGCATCGCGACGGGCAAATGTGGTTAAGACTGGAGGAGGAGAGTTGTGGTGAAATTGGAGAGATGCCATCTATCATCGTCGAAGGGAACTATGTCCGCGAAGCCTCGTGGTACCTGAGGAACTGGGCAGCACCGGGCCCCGATGGTGTTCAGAACTTCTGGCACAAGAAGTGGCCCGTATTGTTCATCGACCACTGGCGCTTCCATGTGCTCTACTGTAAGACAACGTACCAAACTACCGATACCTGCCTGCACCTGTCCTGGAAAATGACCGTTTCAAGCTGTACTGGGATCGCACTGTTCTGAGCTACCTCTCGATCCACCACAACCGTCCGGATATAATGGTTTACGACAAGAGCGACCGCAAAGTCACCATCATCGATATCGATATTCCACTGAACCAAAATCTGGAGGAGATCCACTGTCGCAAAATTTGTAAATACCGCCCATTGGCCGTGGAACTCAAAGAATTGTCGGGGTTAAGGGAGGTCTCAAGAATTGTTCTAGTCGTTCTCTCTGGAACTGAAATTATCCCGAAGACTCTTCTGGAAGCGCTTAAGGTGTTGAACATGGAGAAGGAATTGGCCGGCATCCAAAAGTCGATCATCGTTAGCACTTGCGCGATTGTCCGACAATTCCTAGGTCAAGACTAAAACAGCACGAGCATGCAGATACGTGCATTCCGCAGAGCATAGTCCACCTTTGGCATTTAGAAGCCCGGGGCAGATGAATATTCTGGCTAGGTTCGCCTAGTCAAGAAGTGAGACAAGTTTGCCATAAAAAAATAAATAAAGGAGTCTTCGTAGTCTAACTGGTTGCGTGTCCGCTACTAAGCGAACAATCATGTGCTCATAACTCAGGTATAACTCATAACTGTGTTAAAATTAGGGAAAACGTGATCTATCAAAGTTCTACTGTTTCTAGTAATTCTAGTTACATCGGAAACAGACTGTTTCACATTATAAAAATCAGAGAGTTGTTTCAGCTGCTTCGAATTCTGCACGTCGAGCCAATCAATGTAGAAATCACCAGCAATAATATTGAATTTGCTACTATTGATGAAACTTTCCCACCAGTTTTCCAAAATTTCTAAAAATCACTGGTCACTTGAACTGGGAGAATGGTATAAAATTCCAAAATTTCCCATCTGCATAACCCTTCCAATTGAAATTGCCAAGAACCTATTATTTTCAACAGATTTGTTTATCCGAATGTTGAATTTAATTAAACTGACCAGACGTCCCGCGTTACGTGGGACAGTCCCGCATTTCAATAAAATGTCTCACGTAAGATTACGTCCCGCGAAATGTCCCGCATTTGGTAAAAGAAACGAAAATGTCCCGCGATATCAATATATTTCAATATCACAATTTGATCATGTTGATTTTCTTGAATGGATGAACCTCAAAAAAAACTTTTATTTGGCAGACTGTTCAAGAGCGCTTCTAATGCATTCAAAGATCAATACGTTGAGCTAGTTTCATCGCACCGACAGTGGGCTTTTTGTTTAGAATGTGTCAACTGGAAGCTACAGCAACAAAATTGGAATATGATTTTTATAAAAGTCCCCAATGATCCGCAGGGACCAACGTGAGCCGGGCGAAGAGTTCATTTTTGTTCCCCTAGCTCGGTCAAGGCTTAACGTTTTAAATAAGCCGGAAGAACTACTGTATACTCGACAGGAAGAGGCAGGGTTGTTTGATGCAGTATCGTAAACGAAGCGCTGGGCGGTCTTACGGAAGTTGGCCGGAACCTCAACCATGGCCGATGAAAAGATGTATGTCGGCGTGTTCTTTTACCTTTTCCTGGCTTTGGTGGTTGACTGTCTCTCCATTTTGGCCATTCGCCCAAAATTTTTCTATCGGTCGCAGCTGAAGAATGTTGGGAAAGTTGGCGGTCTTCGCGACATTGTTTATCTCCAGCCGATCCATCCTCCAGTGATCTTTTGGCGTAATGGGTTGATCCCAAGTTCGGCATAAAGACCACATCACCTTCGCAACTTCCGGCAAGCACTTCGTACTATATATCTCCCTGTTCACCATATGACTCGAAAGAAGAGCGGCTTGGAAATTCTTTTCACGCCAGTCAGAGAAGGGCCTTCTTCGAGAACTTGATGTGGATGATATATTCGACATCATCGCTTACCTGGGAAACGTAAAGTACCTGGTCCTCTGCCATTCGTTGAACTCTAGCATCAAGTACGTCTCATCTTTAATTATGAGTACGAAAAGAAGTTTTTCACCAGTGAACAAGAGGGTTTTCACCAGTGAAAAAGAAGTTTTTCACTTCTTTCGCCGGAAAGAAGTTTTTCACCAGCACCTCAAGTTACTCCTTCTGGGTGATTGCCTGCTGCTCAGATAATGCCGGTCTCGTCTGACGCTTCCGCATAAAAATGTCCATTTTGGCCAGATTCTCCTTCACCGTTTGGCCGGTTGCTTCGATCTCCCGGCTTAAGGCAGGGAGATGATGTTGTAAATACCAGATCGGCTATATCTGGCGGACACAAAGCGCCTCGGGATGTCCAACTCAAGTTGCTTGACAGCGCTGCATCTGCGAATCAACAACCTTGAATCATTTTTTGTTAATAAACTTAAGATTTAAGGGAAATATGTTCCATTAAATTATCTTCCATCGCCGTCCGAAATTGGTCCATTTTTTTGAATGCATACGTTATCACTAAAATCGATGAAAAATGAATTGGAATTTTCGAGCATTCCATTCGGTAATTTGAAGAAAAGTATAGAATTTGAATCGTGCATGCCAGGCGCAAATGCTCTGATTGAGCGAGTGATTTTTAGGCGTAAACAAAATCTAAACCACCGAAAAATCACAACTGAGCGCCGATACTTAGAAAGAAATAATACAGATCAGTTTAGACTCGCAAAACTTTGGTTTATATTAACATAACGTTTTGTTTTTTGTGTCCCGCGTTAGACCTCTGGCCACTTTATATATACATATCGTTTTGTTTTTTGTGTCCCGCGTTAGACCTCTGATCATCTGGTCACTTTACATTAGACAAGAAATAATACAGATCAGTTTAGACTCGTGAAACTTTGGTTTATATTAACATAACGTTTTGTTTTTTGTGTGTCGCGTTAGACCTCTGGTCACTTTATATATACATAACGTTTTGTTTTTTGTGTCCCGCGTTAGACCTCTGACCATCTGGTCACTTTACATTAGACAGGAAATTTATTTATCCGGAAATTTTTTGCCTGGAACACGAACAGAAAATATAGTAAAAAAGTAAACAATTTGACGATTAAAATGAGTATGTTTTGCAATAACCACTCGTTTTCGTCCCCGACGCAACGAGCAATCTTTTTGCCTTCAATTCGATGTTAACCCACAATGTGAGTCGATGCGTATCAGAGTTATTCTCCATTTGTTGGGCAAACAGGCATAAGGTGGCAGAATCAATGGAGGGATAATCTTGGAAGATGGTTTTACTCTATTCTGCCCAATGTTCAGTCTATTCGGGCGCAATTCATGTTTTTATCGTAAAGGTATTATGTAATTGTGGTCCAGGATGTCAGAATAACGAGCATGTTGTTTGGTTATGTAAAAAATGCAATCAATGAATTTAACTGGCTGCTGATTTAGAAGTTTGAAAGGGTATACTCATACTTCTGTAGTCATAGATTTATTTGACTTACGCTTATATTTATGTGTATCTTAACTATTTAGACTTGTGTTTAAAAATGATAAATGATAACTCCTTGTCTTTTTGTACATAATTGAATAAACAGATGAAAAGTGTATTAATGGCTTTAATGGTATTTTTGTGTACAATTTTGAACAGAATTTAGTTATTGATCCTACCACGTTATCTCATATTGTCCGTTTAAAGGATAGAAATTCATACAGGCAACGGTTTTTTCAAGGGTTTTTTTTAAAGAGAAAAAATACAGATTTTGAACAATGAAAAAATCAAATTCAAATGCAATTACTACAATACAATCACAGTCTTATGTCAAGATACCGTCCGTGCTCCTAGGCCAAGATCAATCAATTTTTCAAATTATTTCAGGAAACTTAAAATGGGTCGTGAAGAGGGAAAATGATATTCAATTTATTATAGACCAACAGATTTTCTCTCCAGCTGGCAAGTCTACATTATCCAGCAATGAAGCTCTGTTGTTAGGGTATATTCGATGTATTAAAGATGAAAATATGTGGCAAGAAATGATTTTTCTTACATATATGGAGACTGATACCAAAGGAGAATCGGTCTTTTAGGTCGTGGAACGGTTTTTTTACCGACAAAGCTATTTCATGGTGACTGATGGTGCATCATCTATGGTTGGTCGTCATCGTGGTTTTACGGCTCACTCAAAGTTACAACTGCGTGAGGTACCTGTCATTCACTGCGTGATTCACAAACAGCTTTGACTGGCAAAAAATCTGAGCCCTAGATTTTACTAAGATGTTTTAGGATCTTCAACGTTTTAGAATTCCTCAATGGATAATAAATCCGCACTATATCACAGCCATGGAATGAGACAATGTTATAATGCAAGAAAAGTTGATTATCATCAGCAGGAGTACACCAAAGTTGTCATAAGTTCTGGTTGCAACGCAAGATTGAAACACAGTACAGGAAAACCTGTTTATGTGCGGTTTTCTGTTCTTGTGTGGTTATTTTGTGCGATTTTTTGTGTGCGGTATATGAAAAGAAGCATACTTGACGAAGTTATCGTCCATTTAGTTATTTTCGATGGTTTTTATGGATTTCAGTGCGAATAAACATATTTGCGTCTAATCATCTCCATCCTTCCATCAAATGCTCTAAGTTGCGCAAGACATGAATTCTAACAGCAACAAATTTCGACATGCAACTGAAAGCACAACACATCTACGCGCAACCGAAAACTTAGAGAGTTATTTTGTTGAGGGAAACTTTTTTATATGCGGTCCCTATAGACGTACAAAAAAGGTTTTTTTTCGAATTGTGTACCGAACACGATTTTTGAAGCTACTGGTGAAGTTTTGCACGTTTTTTTGAGCGGTCCCTACCCCCCGCACAGGTTTGCCTGTATCCTGCGTTGTGGGACATTGCTGAAAAATATCTTCATCTTAGTTTGTCGAAAAAGGCTTCAGTATGGTTACAAACAACCCGAAACCGAAGCCGAATTTGAAATCAACGAACGCGGAGATTTAAGATTTTAACTTACCTATATTGAACCGTATTTTATTATTTTGGTAGTTGCGGATGGATCGCAAACCAATGTTTTTAATGGTTTTGAGTAATTTGATTAATAATTATTAATACACTTGATATTTACTGAATTTCGTATCTACACCCAGATTTTTACGCGGGTTTTTTAAGCGGTTTTTACATGGGTTTTCCAATTAACGTTAACAATTAACAATCAACCAGTTAACTGGGTTATTAACAATTAACCAGTACAATATCACATCTCTCCCTCAGCTCACATTCCTCTTTTATTCTTCATCAGAGAATACTACGGTTATTAGTGCTTGTAACGGAGCTTAGCGCTTATGAAGGAAATTAGTGCGGCACCTTATCACGATTCTTACGTGGATTTTATGTGTTGGGTAACGGGGAGCTCACCGGGCGGTACAACGGGACGGGGGTTTTACGGGCAACGATTCGTGAATGTTTTTCCCTCTCCACTTAGCTCTGGACGATCCAACAGTGGTACTGCCCGTCCATCGGCAGTAGAGTGTACAAATCACAGGGGAATCTTTTAGCAACAGCAGATGACCTCATTCGCGAGGAAAACTTTAGCTTCCAGTAACCAATGAAATTGCAGGAAAATACTACGGGCTTTCGGAAGCGAGCAACACTCAACTATTTACTTCCGTTCAACGTAAGGATAGTCCCATTTGATATCTATCATCAAGTGACATGGTTTTTTTACGCGGTTTCTTTTACGAGGTACGTATCCCCCGCGTAACAATAAAACCTGGGTGTATTTATTTTGTTGAATATGATGAGAAAATATTTGTTTCTGTATTATGTTGACATTCAAAACTATTGGCTGGTTTGTCACATTACTTTGATTTTTTGGAATAATGCCGAAAGTGCGAATTGAGCTCGTGACCTGTGTCAGAGGATGTGACCACTACGCTAGATAGCCTCCATGAGAAAATAATGTCAAGTTTACTCATTGAACTAACTGCAATATTTTTTAATTAATGAACATTCAGTAAGAAAAAATACTGAAAATATAATTCTCAAAGAAATTTGGCTATAGGGGTCTGAGGTATGACTTCATTCTAGAAAAGGGGTCTCTGGCCCAAAATAGTTTGAGAACCTCTGATCTAGGGCTTTGGAGAGTGCGCTGGGCATTGCTTCAGTTATTGATAAGCATGCCAGACGTTGTAGTTTATCGAGCTTTTCTGAGCTGATTTTGTGTAGTTTTAGGCCACCACACTAGCGAAGCATATGTTAGTCTGGATCTCACAATTGCCGAGTAAATTCAGTGAATCATTCTTGGTTTTAGTCCCCACTTTTTTCCGAATATGCTACTACAAGTCCAGAGCGCAGTCTGGGCTTTAGATATTGCATACTCCAGTCGATCGTTCCAATTTAGTTTTTGGTCAATCGTGACACCTGAATATTTAGTTCGTTTTGAAGCTACAATTGTACACCTCCTAATCTAAGAGGTGGAATCTTAGGCCTTCTACACATTAGGCAACCGCAACCCGATCTATGTTGGCGAAGTCAATCGTATCGCCAACCCAGCTCTGCACATTGAGGCAACTCATCCGTGATGAAATCGTTAAATTTTCATCCGTCATAATGAACTAGCAGTGATGCCGTGATGAAGCAGTGATGAAGACATTTTGAAGTATGTGAAGACATTTCAGTATGATAGTTTCACGACTACTTCACAATCGAAGGTTTTCCGGTTACATATCGCAATAATCACAATAATTAGCCAAAACTTCAAAGTTGAAATAAACAAATTGAGTTATTCATTAAAAAAAGAAAAAAGAAAAAAAGAGGTTATTAACCCCTTCTCGTCTCATTTAAGACGCCACACATCAAGAGATTTCACTAATCTGCTTAGCGATTTTAGCATCTTGTCGCTGTTGTGGTGAAGCTAACGTCGTTTATCATGAAAGCGCTGTGAGGGAGCGCAGAAGGGCAGATTTTTACTTCGGGATAGTTAAAATACCCCCTAAGGCCGAAAGGGAATATATCAGGCAGAGAAGAGAAGGCGACCAAGAGTGTACCAGCATCGAAAATTGGTACCGTTTGATGCATCGGAGCAGGTTAGGTGGTTATTGAGTTAGCATTAACCACTGGTGGGCATTGAGCATCAAGAATCCGGAAAGATGTCATCGTTGCTGAAAAATAATCTGCCAGTTTCCCTTGGAATTGAAAATTACATTCAAGCGAAAGTTTATTAACATTAAAAGCTTTAACAGGAAAAGCTTCTGAAGATTGCTCTTCCCCATCAGTAGAATATTGACGTAGGACTACGTCTTTCATTTCTATACCGGGGTGTAAAATCAAAGATTCGAAAACGAAAGCGTTACGCCTGAGACCGAGATTTTGAGCGTTAATAGCTCCTGAACAACTGAACGAAATGGTATGATAAACACTTCATTCGAAAGATAAAATGTCTACGCGTTATATACTTGTTACTTTTTGATCCAAAAACTTGTTTCAATAGTCTTAAAATTGCTTTCAAAACAGGCTATTGAAATCACCAATCGGTATATAAGCGAGCGGCGCTCGGAAATCCACTCAGTTCTAATTGAACAGCGATTGGAGCATGTTGTCGCTGTTGCGGTGAAGCTCTTTATTTATCATGAAAGCGCGGATGAACGGTGTCACCAAGAGCCTGTTTGTGCACCCTAGGCCAGAAGGGAATCTATCAGGAGGAGAGTGATGCCACAAACGGTTCCCTGGGAAGACATTGCTACACACACATACACGCGCGGCTATTAACAGGTGGTTATCGAGTTGGCATTAACCACTGGTGGGCTTCCAGTATCGAGGAAAATGTGGAAATATCTAATCGTTACTGAAAATAATCTGCCAGTTCCTTTGGGAATTTTCAAAATATATTCATGTGAAAGAGTTTAATTGAATGTTTTCTATCCATGTAACACTGTGACCAAATACATTTGGTTTTGTGGTTTTTCAATCAATCGCAATTAACAGGATAGCTTCAGAAGATTATTCTTCCCCATCAGTAGGATATTTCCGTATCCAATATTGTATGCGCCCGCAATCGATTATTGCTCAGTCGCCGAAAGTTCCGAGCTCAGAGAGTTCATTCCCCTCTAGTTTGCCTTCCAAATTGCCATCGTAAACCACACCTTCTCTCGATTCAATCACACACAAAAAGCATACTTAAGCGATATTCTGGTGGTGAGACACATTCATTTTTCGTGAGGACATCGACAAGACAACATCGTTGCCTAACGTGCTGGAGGAGGTGGACGGCGAAGGATCGACACATACACGCGCAGAACTCTTTCCGTTAGGATGCCATTCAGCATCGAGAAAGTTCCGGAAAGATCTAATCATTGCTGGAAAATAATCTGCCAGTTCCTTTGGGAATTTTCAAAATATATTCATGTGAAAGAGTTTAATTGAATGTTTTCTATCCATGTAACACTGTGACCAAATATGTTTCAATCAAGTGCTATTAACAGGTGGTTATCGAGTTGGCATTAACCACTGGTGGGCTTCCAGTATCGAGGAAAATGTGGAAATATCTAATCGTTACTGAAAATAATCTGCCAGTTCCTTTGGGAATTTTCAAAATATATTCATGTGAAAGAGTTTAATTGAATGTTTTCTATCCATGTAACACTGTGACCAAATACATTTGGTTTTGTGGTTTTTCAATCAATCGCAATTAACAGGATAGCTTCAGAAGATTATTCTTCCCCATCAGTAGGATATTTCCGTATCCAATATTGTATGCGCCCGGAATCGATTATTGCTCAGTCGCCGAAAGTTCCGAGCTCAGAGAGTTCATTCCCCTCTAGTTTGCCTTCCAAATTGCCATCGTAAACCACACCTTCTCTCGATTCAATCACACACAAAAAGCATACTTAAGCGATATTCTGGTGGTGAGACACATTCATTTTTCGTGAGGACATCGACAAGACAACATCGTTGCCTAACGTGCTGGAGGAGGTGGACGGCGAAGGATCGACACATACACGCGCAGAACTCTTTCCGTTAGGATGCCATTCAGCATCGAGAAAGTTCCGGAAAGATCTAAACATTGCTGGAAAATAATCTGCCAGTTCCTTTGGGAATTTTCAAAATATATTCATGTGAAAGAGTTTAATTGAATGTTTTCTATCCATGTAACACTGTGACCAAATATGTTTCAATCAAGTGCTATTAACAGGTGGTTATCGAGTTGGCATTAACCACTGGTGGGCTTCCAGTATCGAGGAAAATGTGGAAATATCTAATCGTTACTGAAAATAATCTGCCAGTTCCTTTGGGAATTTTCAAAATATATTCATGTGAAAGAGTTTAATTGAATGTTTTCTATCCATGTAACACTGTGACCAAATACATTTGGTTTTGTGGTTTTTCAATCAATCGCAATTAACAGGATAGCTTCAGGAGATTATTCTTCCCCATCAGTAGGATATTTCCGTATCCAATATTGTATGCGCCCGCAATAGATTATTGCTCAGTCGCCGAAAGTTCCGAGCTCAGAGAGTTCATTCCCCTCTAGTTTGCCTTCCAAATTGCCATCGTAAACCACACCTTCTCTTGATTCAATCACACACAAAAAGCATACTTAAGCGATATTCTGGTGGTGAGACACATTCATTTTTCGTGAGGACATCGACAAGACAACATCGTTGCCTAACGTGCTGGAGGAGGTGGACGGCGAAGGATCGACACATACACGCGCAGAACTCTTTCCGTTAGGATGCCATTCAGCATCGAGAAAGTTCCGGAAAGATCTAAACATTGCTGGAAAATAATCTGCCAGTTCCTTTGGGAATTTTCAAAATATATTCATGTGAAAGAGTTTAATTGAATGTTTTCTATCCATGTAACACTGTGACCAAATATGTTTCAATCAAGTGCTATTAACAGGTGGTTATCGAGTTGGCATTAACCACTAGTGGGCTTCCAGTATCGAGGAAAATGTGGAAATATCTAATCGTTACTGAAAATAATCTGCCAGTTCCTTTGGGAATTTTCAAAATATATTCATGTGAAAGAGTTTAATTGAATGTTTTCTATCCATGTAACACTGTGACCAAATACATTTGGTTTTGTGGTTTTTCAATCAATCGCAATTAACAGGATAGCTTCAGGAGATTATTCTTCCCCATCAGTAGGATATTTCCGTATCCAATATTGTATGCGCCCGCAATCGATTATTGCTCAGTCGCCGAAAGTTCCGAGCTCAGAGAGTTCATTCCCCTCTAGTTTGCCTTCCAAATTGCCATCGTAAACCACACCTTCTCTTGATTCAATCACACACAAAAAGCATACTTAAGCGATATTCTGGTGGTGAGACACATTCATTTTTCGTGGAGACATCGACAAGACAACATCGTTGCCTAACGTGCTGGAGGAGGTGGACGGCGAAGGATCGACACATACACGCGCAGAACTCTTTCCGTTAGGATGCCATTCAGCATCGAGAAAGTTCCGGAAAGATCTAAACATTGCTGGAAAATAATCTGCCAGTTCCTTTGGGAATTTTCAAAATATATTCATGTGAAAGAGTTTAATTGAATGTTTTCTATCCATGTAACACTGTGACCAAATATGTTTCAATCAAGTGCTATTAACAGGTGGTTATCGAGTTGGCATTAACCACTGGTGGGCTTCCAGTATCGAGGAAAATGTGGAAATATCTAATCGTTACTGAAAATAATCTGCCAGTTCCTTTGGGAATTTTCAAAATATATTCATGTGAAAGAGTTTAATTGAATGTTTTCTATCCATGTAACACTGTGACCAAATACATTTGGTTTTGTGGTTTTTCAATCAATCGCAATTAACAGGATAGCTTCAGGAGATTATTCTTCCCCATCAGTAGGATATTTCCGTATCCAATATTGTATGCGCCCGCAATCGATTATTGCTCAGTCGCCGAAAGTTCCGAGCTCAGAGAGTTCATTCCCCTCTAGTTTGCCTTCCAAATTGCCATCGTAAACCACACCTTCTCTTGATTCAATCACACACAAAAAGCATACTTAAGCGATATTCTGGTGGTGAGACACATTCATTTTTCGTGAGGACATCGACAAGACAACATCGTTGCCTAACGTGCTGGAGGAGGTGGACGGCGAAGGATCGACACATACACGCGCAGAACTCTTTCCGTTAGGATGCCATTCAGCATCGAGAAAGTTCCGGAAAGATCTAATCATTGCTGGAAAATAATCTGCCAGTTCCTTTGGGAATTTTCAAAATATATTCATGTGAAAGAGTTTAATTGAATGTTTTCTATCCATGTAACACTGTGACCAAATATGTTTCAATCAAGTGCTATTAACAGGTGGTTATCGAGTTGGCATTAACCACTGGTGGGCTTCCAGTATCGAGGAAAATGTGGAAATATCTAATCGTTACTGAAAATAATCTGCCAGTTCCTTTGGGAATTTTCAAAATATATTCATGTGAAAGAGTTTAATTGAATGTTTTCTATCCATGTAACACTGTGACCAAATACATTTGGTTTTGTGGTTTTTCAATCAATCGCAATTAACAGGATAGCTTCAGGAGATTATTCTTCCCCATCAGTAGGATATTTCCGTATCCAATATTGTATGCGCCCGCAATCGATTATTGCTCAGTCGCCGAAAGTTCCGAGCTCAGAGAGTTCATTCCCCTCTAGTTTGCCTTCCAAATTGCCATCGTAAACCACACCTTCTCTCGATTCAATCACACACAAAAAGAATACTTAAGCGATATTCTGGTGGTGAGACACATTCATTTTTCGTGAGGACATCGACAAGACAACATCGTTACCTAACGTGCTGGAGGAGGTGGACGGCGAAGGATCGACACATACACGCGCAGAACTCTTTCCGTTAGGATGCCATTCAGCATCGAGAAAGTTCCGGAAAGATCTAATCATTGCTGAAAAATAATCTGCCAGTTCCTTTGGGAGTTTTCAAAATATATTCATGTGAAAGAGTTTATTTGAATGTTTTCTATCCATGTAACACTGTGACCAAATATTTTTCAATCAAGTACTATTAAAAGGTGGTTATCGAGTTAGTATTAACCACTGGTGGGCTTCCAGTATCGAGGAAAATGTGGAAATATCTAATCGTTGCTGGAAAATAATCTGCCAGTTCCCCTTGGAATTGAAAATTACATTCAAGCGAAAGAGTTTATTTTAATGTTTTCTATCCATAAAATATCCATATATTACATTTGGGTTTGTGATTTGTCAATCAAGTACAGTTAGCAGGTTAGCTTCTGAAGATTATTCTTCAGAACAAGGTTTTACGTATCCTATATTGGATGCATAAAACCTTGTGCCTCCAACGTAACGCTCTCGTTTTCGAAGTCCCCCAAATATTCATTTATTCATTCATTCAGAATGGATTTAGATTCAACTTCGAACAAATGATCTCTAAATCAACGATAGTCCTACGTCACCCTTGCGGTTATACCATAGATATAACCCACTTCCTGTTTTTTTTTCATATCCAGTATTGATGCATAAACCCTCCAACGTAACGCTCTCGTTTTCGAAGTTCCCCAAATATTCATTCATTCATCCAGAATGGATTCAGATTCAACTTCAAACAAATGATCACTAAATCAACGTTAGTCCTATTAGGATCAATCTGATCACTTTCACATGTGCGTGTAGCTCCGTTTCCCTAAACTTATATGTATCTTGAACTATACAGCCATTTTGTATTTCTTTGAAATAAATTCATTCCAATCTGTACTAGAGATGGGCAAATCAGCTCATCATGGTGAGCGGCTCAGAGCCGTTCAGCTCATACAAGTGAGCTGTTCATTTGGAACAGCTCTTGAGCTCAGTTGAATTTTGCAGTTGTCCACACAATTGCATATGAAACGTAATCACCATGGGACATTGCATAGTGTGCATTTTCTTAAGACGGAAAGCAAAAAATAAACGAATTTAATTTGTAATTGTACAAAAACTAGAACTGATATGAATTCTAATAATATAATATACAACAAATACTGAATGCTGAAATCCAACATAGAAGATGCTTAGGATATGCTGAACTTAAACAACAGAAAAACCAGCAGTAGCCAAATAAAATACCTCCAGGAATATTGGCCGAGACAACTTTTTTTGAAAAAACCATCGAGATTTTTTTTTTGCATCCGAGGATATAAAAATAAATCCACTAATAGGTGCAACGAGAAATAATTATTCACGATCACAAAGGTTACAAGAGGACCAGTATCAATCATCAACATTTATGCCGGGTGGTTTTCTGAATTGTTTTGATTCAGCACGCGGAAATAAATGTATGTGTTTTCACAGTAATGTTTAAATAACAATGTAATATATAAAATTTATTTACAAGCATATAATAATGTTTATTATTTTGTTTGGCCATATAAGAAAAATTTAATGATGTAACGAACGATTGAATATCTTCAAAACAAAAACCTTTTTCCCTATCTGGCATCTCTGCTAAAGCTAAAGTACGAAGAAGGATACACGAAAACAAACTGACGTCATGCCATGAAGCGCGGGAGACGAAAAATCCTTTCGTCGCAATTCACTCTCTGCAGCTTTTGCGCTCCACAGCTATGCAGCTCAACAGCTCAGCAGCTCAACAGCTCAACAGCTCAACAGCTCTTCAGCTCAACAGCTCAGCAGCTCATCAGCTCAACAGCTCATCAGCTCAGCAGCTCATCAGCTCCAGCTCCGTAATGAGCTGATGAGCTGGGTTTTTTTGATTGCGAGCCGATCCGAATCCGCTCACTATGATGAAGCGATTCGAATGAACAGCTCATGAGCGGAAGGCACATCTCTAATCTGTACGTCAAACGAGGTAAACGTGTTTTTACTCTGCGCTAACACCAAGGAGCTGAAATTGACAGGTGGTTCGTTTTCGACAGTATGAAGAATAAAGGCCCATTTATACGTTGCTAGTAGCTGACTTGACAATGAGCAGCTACTGACCCGGTGGACTCGCTTGACAATTGGTTGACTCGCCTTGTCCGTTCACATAGTGTGAGCTGCTGGCGAGAAACTAGATACTACGGCACGGGTTTACCTGGGATGCCAGGCGATTTTTCAAATGTCCATCAAATAGTCAGAAACAGCAATCAGGTCCGAATTTGTCAAATGATTGGTCCGAAATCGACTTCTTTATTGGTAGTTTTCATCTTAGGTTTTCAGTTGAATGTATCATTACACAATTTTATAGAGATTACAGAGCAGTGTTGAGAATAACACCTGAACAAGTGGAAAAACTGTTGAATTTAATTGCTCCACAAATACAACGCCAAGATACACTCATGAAGGATGCTGTACCTGCAAGAGTGATAATATAAATGACATTGATATGCCTTTCTTCTAGAATATTGTTCAGATTGTTGTCGATATTTTTTAGAATCTCGAAAGCATCCATAGCTAAGATAATTCCGGAAGTATGTGATGCTTTAAATGATAGTCTAGAAGACTTTTTAAAATTTTATTCACACGCGTCAAAAATTAAAATAATGAATGAAAATGTACTTTTTTAAATCGAATATGTATTCTGTTTCTTAGAACCTTACTTTTTTTCGCAAGTTGTGAGTGAATTTTGAATGAAAATTGTGCCTGATAATGATTCTATATTAGACATTCTCCAGAAAACTATCTCAAAAAGAAAGCGTGCCCCGCCAGCGTGCAAAACAGAATAACAATGATTTCGTTAAGAAACTATGAGGGTTTTATTTGTTTTTCCAATAATTTTCAAGTCTATAAATATCTTCGCATATTTTCAAATATCTTAAAAATAGAGACATTTCTTTACATTTGGCATCCCTGATTCGAACGCTAAATTCTGTTTTTGACGTTTTGAAGCATGCGAGTGCGAGTAAATTCAAAAAACTTTGAAGTAGCTCGCACGCCGGATCACACATGACAATAACTGGCATGATGTGTTCACACGGTGTGAGTAGCTGCACTGCAGTAACTGACTAGACCGACTCGTATGCTTGCTCGCACCGTCTGAACCCGGCTTAAGACATGGAAGATGCGAGAGGGGATGAAAAATGACAGCGGCTTGTTTTGTTTATAAACGAAGCAGGTCTAATTTTTATGCTACATAGCGGTCCCCACCAACATATACCTACGCTGGGCCGGTTTCAGTCGAACTAGCTGTTGTGTCTCACAACCGGAACGATCAGGTGAGTCTCCAACTAAAGCAGTACGGCACAAGCCCGCCGATAGTGGTTCTTTCATATACCCACTAGCAAAGCTCCCACAATCGCTGAGTTGCCAATCCCAGCAGCAACGGCAACAACCCTCACGTCCCGTAAAACAGCAATGCAGACAATAACTTGCAGCAGTCACCGAAACACAACAATGATGCCAACAGCCTAAACAAATAAACAAAACCAACGTTTATGCACAGCAAACATATAGCTCCTCATTGCATGCCATCCTCTTTATCGGAAAACTCTAGCCGTTCGTTTGGCCGCTGTCAATTCGAACTCAAGTAATGGCTGAACAGCAGTTCTGACATAACGTTCCACCTTATTATACCGCCTTGGCTAACACTTTCCGAATCTTCTCAGGTTATGGGCCCAGCGCTACGCCCTAACTTGCAATCCGCGGGTGTATAATAGAAAACTTGATCGAACAATAACGTGTTTTTTCGTCGAGTTTGATTTTTTTTTCTTCTCTTTCGTTTTTTTTGTTTTCGGTAGTGTGAGATTTTCGAGATGGAAATCGAAAAGAAACTTTATTTGTTTGACGGAAGTAATTTTGCCAACTGGAGCTTCCGGATGGAAGTCCACTTGGAGGAGCTGAGGCTCCTGTCGTGCGTCGATTAGGCGGCAGATGATGTGCCAGAATTGCGTATTAATGACGCGGATAGTGCCGAAGTTAAGCTGGAGAAGGAGAAAATGCTGGCGGAAAGAAGAGCGAACGATGTTAAGTGCAAGTCGGTCCTGATCCGGAATATTGCGGATTCGCAGCTTGAGTATGTCAAGCAGAAGCGAACGCCAGTGGAAATCTGGAGGGCCTTGCAAAGTGCATTCGCTAGGAAAGGTGTTTCGGGCCAGTTCTTCTTGCTTAAGAAGCTATCGGCGATGAAGTTCGATGATGGTGGAAAAATGGAGGAGCATTTACTAGTGTTTGACAGAATAGTGCGTGATTTAGAATCGGCGGGCATAAGAATGGACGAGCGTTTGATTGTATTCCACTTGCTCCAAACGATACCACGGTCTTACGGACAACTCGTGACGGTACTCGAGACGCTCTCAGATGAGCAGTGTACTTTGGATTTTGTGCGAACGCGATTGTTGAACGAAAGTATGAAGCGTGCGAACAGTGATGATGTGGAAGAAGAAAAGGATTCCACTGCGTTTGCCGGTAAATCGTTCAGTGGTAATCGTGGAAAGAGCAAGTTGAAATGTTTTTTCTTGTGGGAAGTTCGGACACAAACGAGCGGAGTGCCCGAATAAGAAAGAAGACTTAGCGGAAAAAGAAAGCAAGAAGAATGTTCCTAAGGGAAAAGCTCATGTCGGCGAAAAAGACGTTGCTTTCGTTAGCAGTCTGATCGGTGGTGGTGTGAATGACTCGCGGGACAGTAACGTAACGTGGATTCTGGATTCGGAAGCGTCGGAGCATGTTTACGCGATGTGAAGCGATTGAACGAACCAGTAATAATAAAAGTTGCGTCCGGACAACTGCTTGAGTGCAAGCACACTGGGACAGTTGACATGACGGTAAAAATTGGTAGGAAGGAACAAAAGTGCGTTGCGAATGATGTTCTTTTCGTCCCGGGATTACGATACAACTTGTTTTCGATACGAAGAGTGGGTCTGTTCGGAATGCAAGTCGTGTTTGGGAAAAACAGTGCAGTGATAAAGCGAAATGGAGATGTTGTTTGCGTGGCCAAACGTATGGACAGTCTGTATGAGATGGACGCAAGCATGTGGAAAGTAAAAGGGAAAGCCTTTTTAAGCGAAAATAAAATAAGTGATGAAGAGCTGTGGCATCGACGGTATGGCCACATAGGAAAAAGTGGACTGAAAAAGTTGGTGAACGAAGATATGGTGAAAGGCTTAGGATTGAAGAGAAACGAAGTATCTGAAAGTAAGTTGTGTGAATTTTGCTTGAAGGGAAAGCAGGCACGGCGGCCTTTGCCCAGAAGTGCACGGCCATTGGAACTGATCCACAGTGATGTGTGTGGAGGTATGAAGCCTGCTGCATGGAACGGTAAGCGCTATTATGTTACGTTCACTGATGATTACACGCATTTCTCTGCGGTGTACATTTTACATACCAAAGATAAGGTGTACGATGCTTTCGTGACGTTTGCGGCCATGGTAGAATCGCATTTTGACAGTAGTATTTCGCGCCTCAGATGTGATAATGGGGGCGAATATGTAGGTGAAAAATTTCGCGATTTCTGTCGACTGAAGGGTGTACAGTTAGAGTACACAGTTCCGTACACGCCGCAGCAAAATGGTGTGAGCGAGCGGCTTAACCGAACCATTATGGACAAGGCAAGGGCGATGATAGAGGATGCAGAGATGGATAAAAAAATGTGGTGTGAAGCAGTTTTGACAGCTGTGTTCATTATTAATCGAAGTCCGACAGCAGCGTTGCCGAGTGGAAAGACGCCATACGAGATGTGGTACGGCCACAAACCCGATGTTTCAAAGTTCCGGATTTTTGGCAGTAAAGCTTTCAGTTTCATACCGAAGGAAAAACGAAACAAATTGGAATCGCGCAGTAGACCCTGTGTTTTTGTCGGATATGGAGTGAACGGCTATCGGCTGTGGGACGGGCGAAAAATATTTATTGCTCGTGATGTTGTTATTGATGAATCTGCTAAGCTGCTGGCTGAAGGAGGGGATGCCTCTGTTGAGAATCAGGATTCTGAAGCTGTTGAGTTAGCCGGTCCTTCGCGGTTATCAACAATGGATAATGCTGATTTAAATGCTGTTTCTGTATCGGATAGTATGAATCTGGAAATTGCTGGGCAGGATGACGGTGCGGATCATCTGCATGAGCAACTCGAGGTCAGTGAAATTGAGGTATTCGACGATTGTGAAGCAGGAGATATATCGGAAGACGCAGATCCCCTACGAATTTGTCGAAGTGAACGGCTACGTAATCCGCCATCAAAGTTGAGAGATTATTCTTGCATCGCATTCGCTCTCAACGCACAGAGTTATGTTGACAACCTTCCAGCCACTATCGAGGAACTACGAAAGCGCGAAGACTGGCCAGAATGGAAGGTAGCAGTCAAGAAGGAACATAAATCGTTAGCCGAAAATGAGACTTGGCGTCTGGTAGACCTTCCGAAAGACCGGAAACCAGTCGAATGTAAGTGGGTGTTTCGCTTGAAAACCAACCCGGATGGTTCAATTCACAAAAGGAAGGCTAGGTTAGTAGCGAAAGGATTTACTCAACGCTATGGCTACGATTTTCATGAAACATATGCGCCTGTGATCAAAATGTCAACCGTCCGGATGATGCTGGCGTTAGCAAACCACCACGGCCTCATTGTCCATCAAATGGACGTAAAAGCAGCATTTCTTAACGGGGTTCTCACTGAAGAGATCTATTGGGCTGTTTCAAAAGTTTATGATTTGCTCAGCATCTACTATCCTACACGCGAATGATATGTCCACCCATACCTATCATCGCTCACGCACCGTGTTACAGTCGAATACGACCCATCCACATGCCTATCTTATGTCTAGCATAAGGCATCTCAAGTGTTGAGAAAGTTCGTGCACCTCGAGGAAGGTTCTTTTGAAACAAATCAATAGAAGCCATCCTATGCGCGATCAGTGTGACTACCCGCACATATCATCGCTCACGCACCACGTTGCAGTCGAATGTGACCCATCCACATGCCTATCTTATGTCTAGCATAAGGCATCTCAAGTGTTGAGAAAGTTCGTGCACCTCGAGGAAGGTTCTTTTGAAACAAATCAATAGAAGCCATCCTATGCGCGATCAGTGTGACTACCCGCACATATCATCGCTCACGCACCACGTTGCAGTCGAATGTGACCCATCCACATGCCTATCTTATGTCTAGCATAAGGCATCTCAAGTGTTGAGAAAGTTCGTGCACCTCGAGGAAGGTTCTTTTGAAACAAATCAATAGAAGCCATCCTATGCGCGATCAGTGTGACTACCCGCACATATCATCGCTCACGCACCACGTTGCAGTCGAATGTGACCCATCCACATGCCTATCTTATGTCTAGCATAAGGCATCTCAAGTGTTGAGAAAGTTCGTGCACCTCGAGGAAGGTTCTTTTGAAACAAATCAATAGAAGCCATCCTATGCGCGATCAGTGTGACTACCCGCACATATCATCGCTCACGCACCACGTTGCAGTCGAATGTGACCCATCCACATGCCTATCTTATGTCTAGCATAAGGCATCTCAAGTGTTGAGAAAGTTCGTGCACCTCGAGGAAGGTTCTTTTGAAACAAATCAATAGAAGCCATCCTATGCGCGATCAGTGTGACTACCCGCACATATCATCGCTCACGCACCACGTTGCAGTCGAATGTGACCCATCCACATGCCTTCAGGCATCCGAAAATTTTTTAATAAAAAAAGAGAAGTCACCACATGCAGCACTAAGCTGCAGTAGGACTTCTCTTCTAACCACAACAACCGTACACGTACCCCATCCACATGCCTATCTCCGACACTCGGCATGGACCTTCAAGTGCCCGAAAATGTTTAAATAAAACAACCGTACACGTACAAGGCCAACCTCCAAGCATGGGTAGTCTGAGAGGATCGAAGTGTACACCTCTCTGCAACTCGCAACTCCCAGCCTGTAAACCTATCGTTTGTAGGAGGTCTCAGGTGTCCAGATGCCACGCAACACGGTGGACACGCAAACGCGCACCACCTCTACGTGCTGGGCTCATCCCTTTTCGCTCGCAGCTACTCAGGGAATCCAGTCACACATCATTTGAGGCCTATAAGAACTATCTCATGTATGGAGAAGATGGAACACACAAAGACTTTCATCTTGGGACGTGTGTTCATCAAGCCGTGCGCCGGGGCCTTCGCACGTTTGACTATCTTCAATGTTTTTCCACCACTGAAGGCCGAAAAACACCATTACGCATATGCGCTACCTAAGCAGCGCATATAGTTAAATTGGTAAATATAGGCGGCACTCAAAAATGTGTACATCGCACAATGATTGTACGATGTGCAATATGCGTTCAACTTGTCGGTGTTCATGTGTCCTGCAGTTCACATTCTGAAATTTGAAACACACACTTGGAGAGTACGTTCGCATGTAAACATACGATGTACGGGCCACTCCTGGGTTCTTAGAACCAGAGTTGCCCAGTTTCATCAATATCACTGACAACTAACGTGCAACGTTAGTCACTTGCTACTGACGAAATTCTTGGTCAAATGGTGACTGACGGAGTACGATGCAACACGATACCTGTTGCCGAGCTCCGTCAATACGCTTTGACCGATCAAGTAGGCTGTAAAAATGTCCGTAACGAATTGTTGATTGTCGTAGATTGTATTTAATTTTCAACGAGCAAAGTTACGATTTCCGTTCCGGTTGTTGAGTTTGATTTTTTGTTTAAAGAATTATTATGCCGATCGGTGAGAACAGTAGTGTGGGGTGTTCCTCTATGCAGAGAAAGCGAGCTCACGGCAGGAAAAGTTTTGCCGAAATTGCCAAAGAGTGTTGCAAAATCGAAGGCATTAAATATTATTGTGCTATTGATCCTGACAGTGGTTGTACTTATATACAGGAGAATTTCGATTCAGGAAATTTGGTACGACACTTCCGGAACAAACATAAAACGGCAGCGGAAATTAAAGGGCTCTTTCCCGATGGAAATCAAGAAAAAAGGTCACGAGTAATCACTAAGCGCCTTGTTTCCGTCGACAAGCGAACGTATGTCGAAGGAACCATAAAGCTTGTCACGCAACACAACCTGCCTTTGAACTGCTTTCAATTGGAGGGTCTGAAAATGTTGCTTGATCCTATAGCAGATGCTGTGAACATAAAAGTATCAAGATCAAACATCAAGGTTTGGATTTCTGCAGCAGCTAACAAACTAAAATCAATAATGGCAGTCGAAATGAAACACAAGCTGGTATCTATCAAATTGGATTCTGCATCACGGCATGGTCGTCACGTTCTCGGAATCAACGCACAGTACGAACTCAACGGAAAATTGGTGATTCGAACCTTGGGTATTTTCGTTTATGTATATTTCTTTATTGCCAACGAATTAATGTTGATCTCTGTTGTAGGAATGATTGAAGTAGACCAGAGACAAACTGCTGTGTTTTTGCGTGATAAAGTATTGGCAACATTGCGTGTCTATGATTTGAAGTTGGATCAAATCTTTAGCATTACGGTGGACAACGGCAGCAACATGGTTGCTGCCGTAAAAAAAATTAAATCTTTGCTGAATGAGTCCATTATCGTACTTTATTGTTCGAAGATGATGAGAACATACCACAGGAAAGAGACCTCATTGAAGAGCTTGAGCTAGAGTGGGATGCACGGATATCCCTTGTTCGGTGCGCGGTTCATTCCCTCCAACTTGCGATTGCGGATGTTTTTGATAAAGCTGATCCGAATCTTAAATGCATCACGGAAGTAGTACGTCATCTACGTCAAATTAAATATAAATCATTCGTCGAGGTTCAACAACTTGCCCTCCCTCCGCTCTGGTCACCAACACGTTGGGGCGGTAAATACAAAATGTTGTCTAGCATTTTAAAGCAAGAAGTGAAATTTGTTGAACTGGGAACTCAGTATTCTGAAATGTGTAAATTAAGACAATTTAATCGTTCCAATAAATAAATGTAAGAAAAAAATACATTTTCAGGTTTGGGCAAGGATGATTGGAGATTTATCAGAGATTACGTTGATGCTACCAGGCCGTTATATCACTGTACAAAGGTTATGCAGGCCGATCATTATCCCTTGTCACAATTCTACATCGACTGGTTGGTTGCCATTCAGGAGGTCAGTATGCTGAAAGGCAATCCTTTCTCTAATGCCCTTGTATCAACATGCACAAATCGATTGGAACGTCTTCGCAACAACATGGCATTTAAGGCATCTTTATATTTGGATCCGAGGTTGAACTTCCTTGATTCTACAGTTTTTGAGTCTACTAATGAGAAAGCAGAAATTAATGTATTTTTCAGTAACGTGCACGTACACCCAAACTTTTTCTATTTTTTTTATGTAAATGAATTATAAAATTCTTTTGGTAATATATTTTTAATTTTTTTTTGTTTTTCAAACAAAAAAACATTTTTAGACATTATTTTTATCAATTCTTATGTTGAATTATGTTAAAATAATATGTTCTTTTCAGAATTTTATTGCAGATACTTGGAAACGAATTCGCTCTCTAAGCCCAGTGGTGTCTTCTGATGAAAAGGAACACACGAATGCATTTGACTTTAACGACAAAGTCGATGATATATTGACCAAAATGTTTGGTGGGACATTCAATACAAGCTCTGACAATTCTTCAACTTTTTATAATCAAATAAGAGCTTTGGATACACAGGATCGTCAGCCCCATACTTTCAATGTGTGGAAACACTGGGTAGCTCGTAAATATACCCATCCGGAACTACACTCCGTAGCTATGGTTGTTTTGGCTACACCATCCAGTCAGGTATCGGTTGAAAGAGCGTTCAGTGCATTGGCGATAATCCTTTCTGATCAGAGAACTGGTTTAGGAGCGGAAACCCTTTCTAATACTCTTCTAGTCAAATTGAACAAGGATCTTTCAGATAAGGTTATGTCAGACCTTTACATCTGGAACGACACAATCACAGAGATGAATTCAAACAACTAGATTGCAAGACAGGTTTTATATTACTAGATATATGTTAAGGGTTATTATATGAGAACAGATGTTTGTTGAATTGAGTTTGCTTGAAACAATGTTTCAATAAAAGACGAACTTAATCTTGTTAATAAAAAATATAATTTAAAACAACTTCCCACCTCTTTTCTTACAAAAATTCCAATACAACTCTCTCGTAACATTTGAAAATTTCTATAGTTTTTGTTTCATTTTTCAGGTTGCTCTTTTATGAATCAGTCATGCCAAATCGATAAAGTGGTTCTCAGATTTTCATGAAAATTGGTAGTTTCGTTTCTTATCACAGGATATTAGACTCGTATTTTTTTATTGTTCCATTAGGGTGCCCATTTCCATTTTAAAATTCAGTGGTCCAAAAAATCCATTTTTCCCCTTTTTCCAAAAGTGATTTTTTTTCAAAAATTCATAACTTTTGAACTACTGGACCGACTTAGATGATCGACATATCAAATTGAATCCAATAAGCCTAAATTGAAAAAATATATTACACTTGCGAAAAATTGGATTTAGTTTTCGTAATTATTGATTGTATTTGTTTTTTATAGTTTACATGGCCAAAAATAAAGGACGCTATATTTTTTATGTTTTTTCTTGAACACTGAGATTTTTTTTATCCATATCCAATAATCAGAGAGGTGTTTCCTTTCATTTTTGTGTTATGATTTTTAAAGTTAACGTGTTTTTAGTCTTCGTTCAATATTCATATGCGACTAGACTGCCATGTGCCTACAATGATTTATAGCGACTGTATCATGGTTACATTATCAATACTTATTATAATTTGTAATCCCAGACTATCATGTTACACGTAAGGTCTTAAATCAATTTCGACGATTGCTTTTTTAATAAGATTGAATTTAGATGAAACTTGTTAACTTTGAAAAATCATAACACAAAAACGAAAAATTCATCTCTTCGATTTTTGGATATGTTATGTAAAAAAGTTTTCAAGAAAAAAAATAAAAACTAAAAAGAAAGCTTGCCTTTGGTTCCTAAATCATGTAAACGATAAAACACAAATACAATAAATAATTACGAAAACAAAAGGGCAATGGAAATATTTTTCAAAAAAGACAAGCTCATTGGCTTCAATTTGATATGTCGATCATTTGAATCGGTCCTGTATCTAAAGTTTATGAAATTTTAAAAAGTCAGTTTTGGAAAAAAGGTTAAAAGTTGATTTGGCGGACCACTCTAAAATGTTAATCGGAAAGAATAAAAAATAATGAAAAATTAATAAAAAAAAACGGATTCAATATTCCGCGATAAGGAATATAACTACCAATTGTCATGAAAATCTGAGAACCACTATATCGATTTGGCATGGAATGGCTGAATAACAAGCTTGATTTTACCAGAATTTGGCTTGCTTAACACATTGAGCCCCATGTCAGTCCCTAGGGGCCGACATTGAGCTTTTCGTTAGAGAAACATTAATCACTGGACTGACAGTTACTAAATAAGGAAATAAAAAAGGACATGGTTTATTTTCGGATGTTTCACGATATGTGATTTCTCTCAAGCCGAATTTTCGACTATTTTCTATTTATACAATAAATATCGATATTAATATTGTGCAAATGTTTTTGATACGTATTGAATGTGAACCGCAGCAATAACAATCCGAGCTTAACGGGGCAATAATTTATCCTCAATTAAAATTGACCTTATCAGTTCTCCCTCATTATTCCTGCATAAATGTCATACCGCAATTGCAGGTGCGCCACTCCAACCCAATCATTCTCTTAGTTATTTATAAATGTTTATACACTACTAGAATTAGGAAGCATTGATGTTCACATACTACTAAGTCCCAACGAATCACCTGAGAATCTATGGAACTCATTAAACAAGACGACCGGTTTAACTTTCCTTTCAAATAAAAACCTGATTGAAAATGGGAAGGATTAGCAGATATCTTTTGATTCTATTACAAAATATCAACTAATTGTTCTCCTCAACTTCAATAAATTACCATTAAACCCAGACACACTAAGATAAGGAAACAGTTCGTTACATGTATCAATTCCTTACTTTACACATAAGGTGTTTATAGCGGTTGAATTCAGGACATAAATTTCAACTAGCAATGACAAATCTTCACATGTGAGGATAATGAAGAAATTCCGTCGATGAAATTTCTGCCCGGCATCCAAATGCACGTATTTGGCAGATCCTATACTCATTTATATATTTTATTCTCCTTGATGTTTAGCATTTTTATATAATAAGGATATTCACGAAGCCCTATAAACCCTGATAAATGTGTAAATTTCCATTAAACAAATTGAAAAAAAGTATAAACTTCCATAACACCAAATGACATAGTATTTTCCGTCTTGGCCACAATAGTGCAATGACAAGCAACATGCTTTGATCGTCAGAGCACTCTGACAAACCATTCATCAGCAAAGAGCGAACAACTTGTTTTGTCGGTTTGTGTTTTGTTGCACGTCGTTCGATAGTAATGTTGCAATGGTCGTCATAGTAGCTAAAATATGAGCAGTGACAGTGACAAAAATCAGCTCTGCTTAGAACCCATCGCACTTGCAGAATGAACATCACGCCGGTTTCATCACTTGGGACGTATTTTTGTCATCATTCGTCCAAAGACCGTGTGATCGGCTTAACCTTTAGCTCACTAGTATGGGGACTCGCCAGGGGGCATCTGTACGTTCATATGCGCACATGCGAAGTACGAGACACCGCACCTAGTCCAACAGATGAGATCTATAACGCCGGGTCTAGTAGATTCGAGCCGCGCACACACTGCAAGGTATGGCCCCTACAATAGGATGAAAGTTCGAAGGCCCCGGCCCTTCATCCAAGTAGTAATACCTTTAGTGCAGTAAGGAATGGGAATCCCATCATCGATCCAAAGACCGAGACGATCAACCCTTTCCTTCCATTTCCACCTCACTAGTATGGGGACTCGCCAGGGGGCATCTGTACGTTCATATGCGCACATGCGAAGTACGAGACACCGCACCTAGTCCAACAGATGAGATCTATAACGCCGGGTCTAGTAGTTTCGAGCCGCGCACACACTGCAAGGTATGGCCCCTACAATAGGATGAAAGTTCGAAGGCCCCGGCCCTTCATCCAAGCAGTAATACCTTTAGTGCAGTAAGGGAGTGTAAATCCTTTTATCGATCTGAAGACCGAGATGAAAGGGTTTGTTGTATGAATTGAAACATAACGGACTCGCCAGGAGAGCATATTAAACGTACGTTCGTACAACACCACACACACAGATGGGGGTACGAGTACGGCGCAACTCCTAGTCCTCGCAAAACAACCACTGGGTAACGCATGTTTATTTTTGTTCAGCAAGACCCCAATGCGTTCGGTCTCCTCCAAATCAGATCACCATGGGGATACGATAATGATCCTTCCGCAGGTTCACATACGGAAACCTTGTTACGACTTTTACTTCCTCTAAATCATCAAGTTCGGTCAACTTCAGCGAGTCAAATGTAGCCCCAGCGAGGGGGCCAGCAAATGTTCACCTTCAAAGACCTCACTAAATAATCCATCGGTAGTAGCGACGGGCGGTGTGTACAAAGGGCAGGGACGTAATCAACGCTGGCTAGTGACCAGCACTTACTGGGAATTCCAAGTTCATATGGACCGTTTCAGTCCATAATCCCGACTACGTGGGCATTTCAGTGATTTCCCGTTCCTCTCGGAATAGGGTACACGCTGCTGCCCACATTGTAGCGCGCGTGCAGTCCAGAACATCTTAGGGCATCACGGACCTGTTATCGCTCAATCTCACCTTGCTTAACACAAGTTGTTCCATTAAGCAGAAGTCAACCTCGATGAGTTGACGTGTCATCAGGTCATACTAGACTGCGCCAGCAAGCGCGCGCGAAAGCCGACCCGAAAGCCAACCCCACACGCACACATCACAACCGGACGACAGCTTCTACGTCTGACTGCTGATAGCGTTCTAGTTAATTTGATTGAGTCACGTTCGTTATCGGAATTAACCAGACAAATCAATCCACGAACTAAGATCGGCCATGCACCACTACCCTTAGTTTTGAGAAAGAGCTATTAATCTGTCTTACCTCAATAAGTTCGGACCTGGTAAGTTTTCCCGTGTTGAGTCAAATTAAGCCGCAGGCTCCACTCCTGGTGGTGCCCTTCCGTCAATTCCTTTAAGTTTCAACTTTGCAACCATACTTCCCCCGGAACCTGATTTTGGTTTCCCGGAAGCCACTGAGAGCACCATACAGTAGCGTCTCCCAATTGGTAATTGGCATAGTTTACGGTTAGAACTAGGGCGGTATCTAATCGCCTTCGATCCTCTAACTTTCGTTCTTGATTAATGAAAGCATCCATGGCAAATGCTTTCGCTTTAGTTAGTCTTACGACGGTCTACGAATTTCACCTCTCGCGTCGTAATACTAATGCCCCCAACTACTTCTGTTAATCATTACCTCCGGATCCGGTTACAAACCAATGAATATTAGGACCGAGGTGTGTGTGTGTATATCTTGTTTATTAGGCTTTAACATTTGTTCTACAGTAACTAGCTGCTCTGTCATTCGCCTAAGTTTATCTCTTTTACATTATTCCCTATATTCCCTATACTCCTGTTCACCATCACTTTGAGCGGGCGTTTTTTGCTCTGTTCACTCTTTTTCATTTTTTTGAGTATTCGTGATATGGTGGGCCTATCTCTAGTCCCTAACTTAGATCATATTAGTCAAATTACAGTCTCTTATGAAATCACACGTTCTTTTTATGTTCTCAGTGCTATTTTTCAGAATTATTTGGATGTTGTCTCCTAGTCCATGTTTCCGTCTTTCAGTGTCGTACTTTCTACACTCCACAAGGATATGTTCTACTGTTAAAGCTGTTCCACAAGTTTCGCACGTGGGTCCATCTTGGTGTCTCTGGCTCATGATTGAGCTGTGCGTCATCCAGGTGTGGCCTATCCTGAGCCTAGTAAGCAACTTCTGGTCCCTAGGGTTGTCTGCTTCGGTCCATTTTTCTACGCTGCATTTAATTTTCCTGAGTTTCTGTTCTCTGCAGTGGAACCAGGTTTTGTTCCATTCGTCCTTTATTGCTTCTTTGATCCACCTGATGGCATCTTCCTTAGGTATGGTTCTGTCTTCAAGTGGCTTGGATCGACCTTCGTTGGCTAAAACGTCAGCTTTCTCGTTGCCTTCAATCCCAGTATGGCCGGGAATCCATGTAAATCTTATACCTTTTTCCCAAGCTGTTGCTTTGGCCTGCTTCAGCCATGGGTGGTCGCAGTTTCCGCTTTCCAGCCCAGCCAGACAGCTTGCCGAGTCCGTGAATATTATTGAACCTTCTCTGGCAGCCTGGGTTGCCTTATGGAGAGCATATGCCTCAGCGGAGAATATGCTACACTGTTTTGGTAGTCTACCGTTTATGCACACGTTTGTGTTGGGGATCGTTATACCATACCCCACATCATTTTTTGTTTTCGAACCATCAGTGTATATTAGGCTTCTTCCTGGGTAATTGTATGTGTACATTCTGAAATTCGTTTTTGCGACGTTATTTGGGCATCCTGCCTTAGTATTGGCTTTTATTGTCCAATCAATAATTGGACATTGGTGTACCCATGTTCTTTGTTTGGTTGGTACACTTGTTACGGTTTGAGGTAGATCTTGATTTGTAAGCTGTTTAAAGCTGAAGTTTGCTCTTTCCAATAGAGGGAGGGTTTCCCATTGGTCTGATGTAAGCCTGTCTTTCAGTTGATATGCTTTTGTACAAATGTTTCTAGTGATTTGGTATTTGAGAGGGAGCTCTCCACATTCGGCATAAATTGATAGTACTGGGCTGGTGCAAAAAGCACCTGATGCTATTCTGATTCCTTCGTTGTATACAGATTCTAGAGCTTTAGTAGCTTTATCGCCTACTCTTGAGTACAGCTCAGCTCCATGTAATATTTTGGCTAATATTGTAGCGTTTACTACCTTTATTAGGGTACATCTGTTGCTAGGTTTGAACCTTCCTGCTATTATTTTCATTACTCTTATATAACCTTGTGTTGTTCTCTTAACGTCTTCGAAGTGTTGTCTGAAGGTTAATTTTGAATCTATTGTTACTCCCAGTACTTTCATTTTTCTATCTTGGGGGATTATGCATTCTCCCAGATGGAGCGAGGGGGCCTTTCTATGGTGTCGTCTTCTGCATATATGTACTAGTTTTGATTTCTGGGGATTAATCTTGAATCCCCTTTCATCGGCCCAACATTGTATGTGGTTGATCGCTCTTTGAGTTTTCCTTCTATTCCAGCCTGGCGTTTCACCGTAGTTAATAAGTGTAATGTCATCTGCGTATACCACCAGAGACACGTTATTTGGTACCCTTTCGAAGAGGGACTCCATAGCTATTAAAAATAGCGTTGTTGACATGACTGAACCTTGCGGTATGCCGTTTTGTAGGGTTCTAGATGAGCTCAATGCTCCTTTGCAAAACACTTTAATTTTCCTATCGGTCAGGAAGTCTTTAACGAAGCTCAGAATGCGACCGTCAAAACCCCATACTTTCATTTGCTTTAAGATTGGTAGTCTCCACGTCCTATCGAAAGCTTCGGACAGGTCCAGCGAGACCATGTCTAGGTGGGCATTTAGCCTTGTGGCTGTATTAATTATACTCTCGACGTGTGCTAGGTAGGTGGTTGTACTTTTGCCTCTTCTAAAAGCATGTTGTCTTTCGTTTAACAGGTTTCTGTACTCTAGCTCATCAATGAGTCTTCTGTTGACCATTCTTTCTAATGTTTTGCCCACACAACTAGGGAGGGTTATAGGTCTATATCCATCTGGGTTCATGGTGTTGCTGCCTACTTTGGGAATGGGTATGATAATACCTTCTTTCCATTTTCTTGGTATTTTGCCGGTATGCCATACTTCGTTAAGTGTTTTTAGTAGTATAGCTTTACCCTTAATTGGAAGATTTTGTAGTAGTGGATAGGTTATATTATCTTCACCTGGGGATTTTCCTGTGGCACTGTTCAGTGCCCATAGGAGTTCTTTCATGTCGAAGCTTCTGTTGTAAATTTCATTATTTTCACTTATTTTTATATCCACTGTTTTCTCCTCGTTCTCTTTGAAGTTTCTGAAGGAGGTCTCGTAGACCTCATCTGACGATACTTTAGTGAAGTGCTTGGCAAGTTCTTCTGTTATGATGTTATTGTCATCTGTTATTTTTTGGTCAATATTCATTATTATTCTCTCACATTTGTATTCTCCTTTACATGCTCTAACTTTAGCCCACATGCTGGAGCTGCTTGTGTTTGGGGAGATCCCTGCTAGGTATTCCTCCCAGCTCTTTTTTCTTGCCGCCTTTATTATGGTTCTTGCTTTTGCTCTCTCTATTCTGAACTTTTTCGCGTTTTCCTGGTATTCAGGTGAGGAAGGGTTGGAGTTCTTCAACTTCCTGAGTGCCTTTTTACGGCTTTTTATGGCTTGGTGTACTTCGCTGGTCCACCATGGGACTTCTCTCTTTGGCTTGTAGCCAGTTGTTTTCCTCATGCTTTTGCTAGCCGCAGTTGTTATGATATCTGTTAGTCCCATGGGGTCTATACTTTCTATACCTGTTAAGGCACGTTCGATTTCACTCTCATATTTGTTCCAGTTAGCTGCTTCTGTTACCCATCTTTTCCTTCTTGTGGGAAGTACTGTTGTTTGGCCATGTTTTTGTAGTAAAATAGGGAAGTGGTCGCTTCCTCTTGTGTCTTCGTCAGTTCTCCATAAATAGCTGTTGGGCAAATTATGCGAGGCTATCATCAGGTCTATCGCCGATGGTTTACCAGAGGTTGGGTGCATCCTAGTCGGATTACCTTCGTTTAGTATTTTCCATCGATGTTTATCTGTCTCCTCAAGGAGGAGATTGCCTCTTGTATCGTTTTTGTATGATCCCCAATTTTCGTTGTGGGCATTGAAATCGCCCACTAGTATGTACGGTTGTGGGAGTTGTCTCGCAATGTGTGTTATTTCTGCAATTATGGCCCTTTCATATTCGATGTTTGTATAGTGTGGCGATATGTATATGTTTGCGATCGTAAGTTTTAGTGGGAGGTGTATAGTTACTGCTACGACTTGCACCTTATCGATCCCACTTACATCTATCCACTTATGAGGTGCGTCGTGGAGTACTCCCAATGCAACCCCGTTTTTGTTTGGGTGACTGTTTTCCAGTCATATTGACCACCTATTGGGCTGTTTCAAAAGTTTATGATTTGCTCAGCATCTACTATCCTACACGCGAATGATATGTCCACCCATACCTATCATC